>NW_003805074.1:636435-768315 GCF_000255335.2 Galendromus occidentalis | reverse complement strand
GACCGTCCTCGATCGATGGAGAATCGGCGGCGAGAATAGGCCGCAAGATCCCGGATCCACAGAAGTTCTGATGCTCTTTGTAGGGGGCTCGTACGCGTCGAGGCGGGACCGGCATGAAACGCCTGCTGCGTCGACTATTCAGTCGAGAGCATCTCCTGCTTTCAGACGACTCCCCCAATCGTTGACACGCGACGCTCTCGCTGGTGCTTCCAACGTGCCGCCGAGGACAATCGGTCCCCATTTCATTGACCACGGGGGTCTTTGATGAAGGAATATCGCGAGCGAAATGAAGCAGACGGCCAGGGATCGCGATTCGCGATCCCTCGATGGCCACAACAGATAAGTCGGAGGAAAGCCCCGGGCGAAATCTCGAGAGGAGAAAGGATCAGAGCTGAACGAAACGATCGGAGAAAGAGCTTAACTCGAAGAGACGCTCACCTTCTAAGTACACCCAGTCCGGCCAGAGCGGCTCAATCTGAGACTCCTCGATATCACGGACAAATTGCTCCGCATACAAGAGCTTGACTCGACGTAGTGAGTTCCAGAACCGCAATTTCGCGCGGACCTTTCGCGGATGCTCCGGCGTCGATCGGCTCGTAGGGAGCATGGCTTGTTTCACTGTCTCACCGATACTCCGATGGTCTACATCGAAAATGACATTCGGCGAACCTGTAGAGCAGCCCGAAGCCACAACACTGTGGTATGTGCCAGCGATCATGCTCCAGTATAAATAAGGGAGAGAACCACAAACACCGAGTCGTTTGGATCGATGATTGACGTTTGTCAACGGTTCAATTTATCCTTATTGGTCAGTGCCCATCGTACAGTGGGTGGTCGAGCACCGCCGCGTCGCAGTTATCGCCGTTACAACTTACATCACACGGAAGCTATTTTTTAAGTTCCTCTCCGAAAGTTCCAGCAGAAGGAAAAACTTGCCCGTTGCTCCGCACATGCCAATGGAGCTGGTTTCTTTAGGAAGAAGGAAAACAGAACCACGTCCGAGGTATGACGAGGCGGAATAGCGGCGGGGATGGGATTCGATTCCGGGAAGAACATTTCACCCCATGACGCTTAGCTTTGGAGAGATCTGGTGGACGTTTCGGTCAATGAGATGTTCTCTCAAAACATTTTCTTTCCGCTCCGAGTTATGTCTTCCACGCAGAACACGAGAATCTCAGACGTGCTCGCGGCTCCGAGAGTCTTATGGAAGAAAACCGAGGAGAGTGTCTCGAAGTTTACTCTTCTGAAATGGTTATTGTGAGCACCAAAATGGACGCGAGAAAAATTCTGATGATACAGCAAAACAGCGGAAACTTAGGAGCAATGCAACAATTGAACGATCCGTCACTCTTTTGTAGCGTGGTGTTTTTCTTCGCCTTTCGCATTCGTAGAATTTCGTGATGGGCACCATTGGAGCGTTGTTGTGGGCGGAAAGCGTTGAGGGACTCCGCAGCCGAAATGACGGCGACTTGCATTGGGATTACTTCGACAACGAACCCTTCGATCCACGGTGAGCGAATCGGTGGTGTCGGTGGTGTTGGTTGCGATGACGATAATGTTCATCATTATCATCATGATTATTATTATTAGTATCAGAATCATCCTGGGATCATGGCAGATTCGGAAACGAAACTAACGATTAACCAGATAATGATATAGGAACGACTTGGATTCGAAATAATTATTCAGAGAAGAAAATATCGGAAGGGCTGAAAGGCTCGACTCGTGCCGAGCACATGATTCCCGCTGCGAACATTGTCAAACAAGAGCACCAATATTCCAGATAATTGTCCGGCAATTAGCGCCGTCGAGTAAACGATTCTGATTCGGACGATCGGGGGGCTGGCATGATCGATCAAGCACATAAATTCACCCGTCGAGCGTGGTTCCCTCTCATATGGAATCCCATTCATTTTCTCGTGATACTAAGCGACTAGGAATTCCCCATCCCTGTCGACCGGCTCTCGCTCCGAGTTCCCTTCGCGCGAATCGGCATTCCGAACACGTACTAGTACAACATAGCGAATGGCTAGCCTGAGGGAAACATCGAATCATTCCGTCAGTCACACCAACGTGGGACTACAGCACTTCCATCACTTACGCTGAAAGTGGAGGAAAGCTCACGCATTCCCGTACGGACACTGTTGATGACGGGTAGCGGGGGAATCTTCATTGAAGTAAAAGTGCTAGCGAAGTGGACGCCGAAGACGTCGGCCAACTATATGCAGTGTCTAGTCAGAAATAAAGTTCTACGCTGAGGTCAGACGTTTCGCGTTAGCAGTTCCCACGCTGGGAAATATGTCAGAAGGAGGCGCTCGCTCCCTTGCTAGCCCTCCGAGTCGGAGCGCTTATTCGGAGGAGGAAAAGAAGAAGAAGACGACCAGAAGTAAGACGGAAGCGCGAAGCGACGAGGACAAGTACTCCATAACAGCCGTGGGTACAGTGGGGAGCATAGCTGTGCTGCGACGGGAGAAACAACTTGTCTCACTTTACGGAAACAAGCTATATGGCTACATTGAGTCGCTACGTGTTTGAGCGACGACATCGCGAATTCGAGCAAAATGAAACTTGCTATGGAATTTTCCTTCATCAGTCCTCCGGCTGTAGAGCGTTCCCAACAGCACTGCTCGACTGGGTTCGCTTGTCGTTAGTTAGTCAGATGACACCGGGGTGTGTGAGCACCGACGACGGCTTTCTTGGCGCTTGCTCACGGAGAACACGGCACGTCTTGTGTTGCCTCCGTCGCTTGAGGCGAGTTTCTTCGGTTGTTCTGTGGCACGGTGCTGCTCATCCCCCTCGGGTTGTAGGAGCACACTGAATGAGGAGTCAGCTGTCTTTTACCGGCTTTTCTGATGGCGAGAATGAAAAGCCATCACGGCCGTCATCTCACGATGTGCGAGGCTCGATGAATGACGGATTGAAGGCTGGCTCAATGGATTGCATGCATGCGACAATCCGCGTTCAGCAGAAACAAAATGAGACAACGAGTTCAAGTCGAATCCTTTCTCCGATAGATAATCGTGAAGCTTTTCTGGGAGATCGTACCGCCTCTCTTCACCTTCGCGAATTTCCGCAATTGCGGACGACAGTGAACCGAGTCGAGGAGGAGGACCGTAAAGACGCGGAATAAGGTTTTCGTGGATTCCGATTTTTATCCTCCGCAGAGCCTCCTTGCAGAGAAGCCAGAGATGTCATTGTCGTTCCCGAGCAAACGATGAATGCGAGGAATGAGAGACGGAGCGAAACGACTGCCGCGGTCACTCCGCTGGAGGCAAAACACCCATTTGTTCATTTTTCGTTCTCTTCGGAATCGAGGTGCTCTATCAAAGTCTATCTATCTTTGTTTCTGTCCATTTGTATCCGAAATCGAACGTTTTCTTTTTCGTTCTCGAGCGGCACCCAAGTAGATAGCATAACGCGGTAGCAACGGCGGGGCCGATATCAGATGCTGGAATGGCAGTTGTTATTTTTGGGTGGTATCGGACGCCCGCTGGTGCAGATAGCCGATATTAGAAGCACTAATAACCAACGCACCCAGTACAGCACCAAAGTGGGTACGACGTCGAAGATTCCGGCGCCGCCACCGTTGCCATCATCGTTTCTGTCGATGTTGGGGACGTCGTCGTGTCCGCGTCGTCGAACCTATTGGACGGTCGTCATCTTTGTGATCTTCACAACATCCAGAGAAGCCATTAACCAGTCGACAAGAGACTGACTAACGGAGTCAGTAATGACGTCATCTAGATGTTTAATAGCTGTTCGAAGTTTATCTCCGACATCGCCAATCGAAGTTATCGAGCCCACGTATCTCGATGGCGATAAACGGAAGGAGCCTAGGGATGAACGGGAAGCATCAGCGCCCATCGAACAGCATCATCTCGCCCACCGTAGTCGCGCTCTTGTTAGAGAATTGGGCTTTCCCGTCGAGACTTGCTTCAGTTTGAAAATGCCACAGATCTGGGCTCTACTTTTCTTCTCGGAAATCGTCGTAGATGATCAAATACTCCCGTTGCCTTGCACGAGTGTCACGTCTACCGAGCCATGGCAAACAATCAGATCGACGACGAGATAATGATGTATCGCGAGCTTGCCAAAGACTTCGATACGATAGAATTGACGGGACTCGCGGAAGGTGAGCGACGGTAACCGGTGCACAATATCAAGTTCGCGAACTCGTTTGACGCTTCGAAATAATCTTCGTTCCCGGTCGTCGCCTTCTCTTGCCTTAACAATGGCGGGAATGATGAAAAGATCGTACTGTTGCTCTCGACTGGGTAATGGCAACCGGTCGTGTATCGTCATTCACCGTGAGGGCCATCTGGTTCTCCCCGATAGCAGCAGAGGCAAGAGAGCTTATGCGTCACTGGGGCATGAACGACAGATCTCAAGTAAGTGCCTTCGTATTCACTCATTGTCAGCATTCCCTACAGGAGCTTCGGCCGAGTTGATTCAGATGCACTAGACGCGGATGAAATCGCGATTATGTTGTTCTATGAGACTTCGGGCATGAACATAAGTTGCGGAGACGATGTTTTGACCTCAGCTCCGGCTGTTTTCTCTCCAGTTTTCGGTTTGTACGAAAATTAGTGTCGTTCGACGTCGATCTGGGATGAAATATTTGTCAGCATATGAATGATATTTGTCCGATCCAGTCGCCTTGATATGTGCCACCGTTTATCTAACTAAGCGCGTTGGACTGTGAAAAACGACTTGATCTGTAACGATATCTCGCTTTCAGCCCTCCCACGCCAGCAGCGGAATCAGATTCTCTGTGCTTTCGGAATCCACTGAAAAATCGAGTCCAAACTCCAATGAGGAAAACTTCCCACAAATCTCGAATCCGGTTCCGAGTGCTCTCTCGTAGTCTGATCAGAATGATACAGATATGTAATATCTGATTTTTGATATAGGCTATCCGGGAGGATTGATGGATCGATATGATTTCGACGCAGGCGCGATTGACGTTTCATCGTCTCGAATTTCGATTGAGCAGTACTACGTTTTGAACACGAACTGAAATCGAGGACGGAGTCGGAAGTGTCCCGCGAAAGCTACGGTGGACTTGGAAGAGGGACGGGATGCATTTTCACGTTTCACGCACAACGAAAACTTGATGCGGTCGTTTTCATAATTTGCAAGGAGAGAATGCGTTCGTAAATCGTTTTTCCACATTGTTTTCTCTGTGCATGTGAATTGATGATGCTTCGTGCGCCTCTGCGGAAGGATCCCTGACGTCCAAATCTGTACGTGTAGACCGTACAATGCCTGGCCGAGAGCTTTTCCCGCTTTTGAGCGACCGTTTGTCTCCCTGCCGCCCGCTCATCCACCGTCCGGTGGGTCGTTCGGCCGGCCGGCCGACATTCAAGCAGAAGGAACGAATCAGGGGAAACCAAGCACCGGAGAGCGAACGAGCAAGTCGGACGACCGACGAGCAACCAATTCGCCCGGGAAACCGCATTCCAGTCTGACTGAAGGGTTAAAGGCTACGGCGTCCGGTATACGTGTGCCTCCCGCTGCCGGCGACTTCTCCCGGCTTCACGTGCTCGCTGATAATGTTTTGTTTTGGCGAGTCGTCGCGGCAGAAAAGAGCCGGGCCAGTTGAGCGGCGCGTCTAGTCAAGCAAGGAGACACACGAGAAAGCTGTCTCTACTATAGGCTGTCGTGGAGCGTTAGTTTTTCTTCTCTCGCGAAAGAGCTCTCGTTCAACACGAATCAGTCAGCGGATCTGGCGAGCAGCAACCCGCATAATCATCAATGGTGCCGTCAGCGAGCTAGCGTCTCGCGGCGGGCCTGACGAACGAGCCGTTGGCCTATCGGATGGAGACGATTCGTCCGTTCCAAATATCTGTTGCCAGAAATTCGGAAACGATTGATAGCTCGGTCTTTGTGGAAATGCGTTCCGCCTGTTGTCTCACGGACTGAGTCAGCTCCCGCTCGCTGTGCGCTCACAATGGATTCCACGGGTCTGGGCTGACGCGACAGTACTGGCGTGACGGCCGGAACCCGGTCGGTAAAGCACACGTGTGGACACGGGAATCAAGTTCATGAGGCGATCAAGGCCCTGGTCCCCCGGAATCAGTGTCGATTGAGGTGGCAGGATCTACGCGAACACGGATGAGTACTCGGACGGGGCAGGGGGGCGCTCTGCTCTCCCCGTACAAACGTCTGTTTCGTTTCTGGACAATCCGCGGCTAAATCCCGATCGGCCAGCGATCCTTCCGGGATTGAGCCACTCAGGACATCATGAGGATGGAGTAGCGACTTCGCCGGTACCCTCTTCCGCCACTGTTGTGCTAAAGACAGAGCAGACTAGAATCTAATCCAAGCAGAGTTCTGAATTCCTGGATTCCGACTTCACGCTCTCGAGCGGGAAAATGCTAGCAAGACACGATTATCTAGAGGATAAGAGAACCAAAGAATCTCACCGGGAAGCTTCGGAGTTTGTCGTTTCTGACGTTCCACATCCTGCGCAAGTTTCGCCACCAGTAATATTAGAGGCTTCATGTCGATACCAATGAGGAACACCAGAACACAGAAATCAATATTATGACTTCCTCCACGGACCGCAAAGGTCTCCCTGAGAATTGTGTCAAAACTTTCTTTTCGATGTTGTCATTGTTCTTCGATGATAAACCGAGATGGTAGCCTTAAGGGTGGGAAGCGAATCAAGCGAGCTGACGTTCACGAAGTACTTCGAAAACCACGGGAGTAGCTTTGACGAAACACACACGGCATATTGGAGGTTTCGATGTTTCGACTCGAAGCGTTGACGTTGGCCGAGCGCGCGTGACAACGAGCACTTCGCGTTGCCGAGTCCAACTTCATTGGCGCTGTCAACAAAGCTCGTCGGAAGCCGTCGGTGGATAAATCCGATGAATGGAACACGGAGTAAGCTCCCATGCATCCTCCGTAGTCATCGGTCGAAACCAGAATCGTTCTGCCATCTCCCAGTGTCTGCGGAACACCTGGCGCCCTTACCGACGCTTTTCGTATAAACACATCACATAGCAAGCGCGGGAAACACCTTCGACAGAACGGGACAGATTCCTGAGATTAGAATTGACTCCTTTAACGGGTCCAGTGGATTGATGGGTGAAAGCCCCAAGCACCAGAACAGCTCGGATGGAGGAGGAAGTCGAGCGGGCGTACACCTTCGGAGATCTACGAGCCGTAGCGCCCGCGATAAGCGCCACTTGCCATGATGGACGCGAAAATGATTCTAATTAGCGAATCAAATGGCAAGGTAAAAGCCATGAGCTTCACGGGGGAGGCACATGACAAGGTCAACGGGAATCTTCTATTTACTTTCCGCTAGTGCAACAAGATGCATCGCAATCAGTCGACCAATCAAAGCTTGTCCGCAAACCTGTTAGTCTGTGTCCGAAGCTCGTTTATGCGAGAAGGGAAGGAGCTCAACACGCATAGATTTCTACGGTTATCCCGCCGCTCCCCGAGCTCCGAAATCTCCGAGGGAAAGGGTAGAACGTGCATATGATGCAACAGACAGACCCAAGTGCAAATCTCGGTCCGATCAGATGTCGAGAGATTCTCGTTTATCCCTGTAGAACCGGAAGGTTTCAGTGATTTCGAGAACAGTGCTGCCATTCTTCATAGTGTCACCGATGGAATGAATTCCCAGACCCGTCCTGAAATTAGCTCATGTTGCATTAGAAAGCGGATAAGAGATGCGCGGAAGCGATCGAGGACGCGAATGTTCGGATCAGACTCGAAGAACCTATTATAGGAGGAGATTGAGAGATTGCGCTTGACTGGGCCACGATGGAGGCCGATTCGCCCAATCGGATTCACGAGTAGCGTTTCGGAGGCTCTGAAAATTCTCAGAATCCCGGGACGTCGCTCGCATCTTGCGTACAACGGTGAAAAAACCGTCGCACTCGAGAATCGCGGTGCCCGAATCGCTGTTGCCGGGCTCTCGGAGACCCAGAGCTCTCCTTTTTCGACTCAAGCCGTATCCGTGCCTTCGCTGGAAGTTCACTGGCGACTGCGGAGAGTATTCCGCCTTGGTTTCCGATCACGGCTTGTCTCCATCGCGCACGTATTGATACAAGTTTTGTTAGAATGTTGTAAATCTCACACACAACAGATTTACCCGCTTTATGCAGCGTAGTCCTGCTCTTCCGAGAATCGTCCGGAATTCTGAAACCTCACTCCTTCGCTGGTGGACTTCGGATATCAGAACATACGAATCTCGAGCCTGCTTCGTCGTCCCGAGTGTTTCCGGAAGAAAGCCGAATACCCATCGGAACGAATGATTACTCAGATATAGCCGGCAACGTTATCAAGCGAGAACTACGTAGAATTCCCTCTCGTGGGAAACCATAGGTCTCCAGGAGACATTGGGATTTCGTAACACCGTTGGCGTTGCTCTTCTCGACAGCTACAGCGCCAAGTACCGCTATTAACACATCTGACTGAGCAAATCCAACTAGCCACGAAAAAATCGAGCGACCAACAGTTAGCCGCCCACCTGGCTGAAGAGTTTGCTCGGGATTACGATTCTTCTTCGCTTTGTTTCGAAATTGCTGCTCCCCAGCAAACGAGCCAATTGCAAGATTTTCCAATAGTATGGACTTGCCTCGAGTGCCGCCTCGGATGTGGGACTTGCTTGTGTGGGAATTTTACGAATGTTACGCTTACCTGAAATGAGAGGAGAGAAACGACGATTAGATTGTGACTCCCATTGGTGAATTTGGTCATTGTTCGTGAGATGGTCTGAGGCGAAGAATCGATGTCTCAAGGGATTTTCCGGATTGTCGCTCCGAATTTGCCCCGATCGGATTAAAGAGAGACGGTGGGAAGCCGTTCTGATACAACGACATGCTTCCTAAACATCATCGCCAATGAATGAATTGAATCGTTGGCGATGAGCGGAACTGGATTGCGGGGTGTCTCCCTCAGGCTTCCTAGCCCATTCTCGGGCTAATCTTGTCGACAGACCATCTGCCGAGCGGAGTCGGTCTGAAACGATCCTGAGTCTTGGAAAGTGAGGACTATGATGACCTCGCGCGAGTTCGACGATCAGTCGCCTTCCATTGACGCTTTGGGAGCTCCATTGGCTCTGAACATCAAGTCGAGAAAGTCGGCCCCTTGTGCTCAGCGCCGCTCAGGTTCCGGCCCGTGACAATGGGCACACCTGTTAAGATTTCACAGATTTTTCGCTGATCTTCGAGTGAGAAGAGGTCCTTGGGAATCCATGGTTTTTTTTTCGGCCTTTATGTGGATCTAACACCTGGGGTTTCGCTGAGGGACGTTTCGCGATTCGGAGCAGTTCGCGAGGGCGTTACGGTCGTAACGTACCGTTTCGTTCCTCAAGTCGAGCATTCACGGTACCACAAGCGTACTGCTTCTTTGAAAGCGTCCGCCATGGTGTCCGCACTTATCCAACGTGACTATTTCTACACACATCATTTGTTTCTGGTTTGAACTGTGATCCCCAGAACAGAGCTTTGTCTTTTCTCGTGGAATGCAGAAAGACATCAAGCCGATCTGGGAACTGTTCGAGCTTGACTCAGAAGAAAACAAAACATCGAACAAGAACGCTCACATTCTCCTCTGGTCCTCCCGGTTCTTGCAAGTTTTGGACCGACTGAAAGACCGAAGTCCATTTCTGAGGAACTCCAGGGCGAGACAGGATAAGGGACCGAAGCCCGAAACTTCGCATGGGAATTAAAGCTTTAATTCTTCATCGTGGATCATTTCGGAAAGTGAAAATACCATTCCGGGATCCACGCGCGAGCTCTGGTGGAATATTGAGACATTCCATCGGAGTTGACCAGTGGCCCTCGTCCACCGGCCTGCCCGGCGGTCGCTCGGTCCGCCGCTTAGTTTGCGTCGTCCGCTACTTGGTTTGCTCGCATGAATACACCTTCCAGGGACTGACACCCCCGATTTCCATGCATCGTCAGAAGTCATGATCGTCATCAGCATCATCAGCGTTTTGAGTCGCCGTGGTCACGGAAGCACCGTTTCGAAGCAAGACCAGTGCATCGTACGGTGATCCGAAGAACAAAGAGCACTCGTCGCGAACCAATCGGTGTTCCCCCAATAAGGGGTCGTCCAGTCTCCGGAGAGAATATTCGAGACAAAAGCTCTGTTGAACCACTCAACAGCCACTTGCTTGCTTTCGGCACCGCGGATAAAGATATGATGGAAAACAAAGATTCCAAGGAATGTCCGGAAGATCCACCCGCTCAAGTTTCTTCAGATTTCAGATCCTGCATGACTTGATCGGCGATTCGGCATCCGTGTATAAGGTTCGTCCAGATCGGGCTTCGGCTGCTATCTCTGGTCGGTATAGCAGTAGTTCATTAGATGTCAGAATGCATAGGCGCGGATTCACATCGACCGAGACTACGATTTTGAAAAGAAGACGAGCAGCGTGACACTTCAATCCGTTCGAGTCGATTCGTATTGATGGTCAGTCGATTAGTAACGCTGTTTGACGCAATGCGCGTCGGCAGTGATGTTCTTGCCAAGCAGTCAGTCAGTCAGTCAGTCAGTCGGACAGCCATGTGGTCGGTTGTTTTCCCATTCACCGTCGGTCGACTGACTGCCTGCCTGAATCCTTCCACGAGATAATCGGTAATGCTCTTCTCCAGAAACCGCAAGAGGTACGTGGATGCCGCGTGGTTCCGTCAGCCGCAAAAGCAGACTTGTGTCAACGTACGTGATTCAATTCCAGAAGGAAGTTCTACTTCGCTTTCTCTCTTTCGTTTGCACAGGCTGCGACCCACCCCGACGACATGATCGAAGTCTTCGACGTATTATACGCTGCTGCCATCAAATCTGGTGGCAGCGGCAGCCACATACGGAGCCTTACTTGCTGGCCTACGGATAGTGTTACCCAGATTCCTCATTCGTTGCTCCGGCCGCTTCCAGTGTTGGCATCGATTGATGTTTCCTACGTTTGCACGAACTGGAGTGTCGGCTCGAAATTCATTGACATAAGTCAGTGAGGTTCGGCGTATCTCCCAGAGAGGGCATAGGGAGGGAGTGACAAGAATATGATGGCCAGGATCGGAGAGTTTACAACTCATAATGAGTACCTACTCCCGTCTAGCGTATGAATCGCTTGAGCCTTTCCAGCGGCGGATCCGGGGAGACACCTCCGAGCGCCCATATAGAATTCGGAATGCCACGAAGTGTCTGATTATCGCTTGCTATGAACATTTTGAAAATCTTGTGGAACGGCGATGTTTTTCCTTTCGGTTTCTTTTTTTCCTCCGAAACGCTCCCAACTTCGTGACCAGAGCTATCTGTCTGTCTATCTCGGTGTCTGTCAGTTTGCCCGATTGTGCTGAAATATCTGAACGTGCATTCGTTGTGAAACTAACGAAGGCTATTTCTTTCGGAGATTCTCGGAAAAATTTCTCGGAGAAATTCTGAAGATCGTCCGAGCTTCGAGACAACGGGTGGAGCACATTCGATCTATCCAAAATCCCTGATCGATGCAGAGATAGGAACCAGAATACTGTGTGCATGTATACACCTTCATCACGCTAAGTGATCGGCTACAGAATCGTCACGGTCCGCGTTCTCCGCCTAATCACATTACCATTGATAACCTACGCCCAAACGTAAACACTGGAGTTCCTCGCACCGAATTCGCCTACAAGGGAATTCAACATTCATTGGAATCGACAATCGTCGATTCCTCAACAATGGGTAGTACCTTTGTTCGCGTGGCTCGGGATATGTGTGTGGAGCCACCCAAAAAGTGCTAAGAAATGTACCGATGTGGGAGTCAGAGGTTTTCTCGCCCCGCAACGAAGCTATGAAGAACGGAATCGAATCCGAGTCCGATAGGATGTACAGTCCGATCAGGGGAATCAATTGCATTCGCAGGCGGTGTCTCGTACATGACGGAGTGGGCCCGTTCCGCTGACTGAGTCACGAGTGGACTATGGGAAATTAGTCATAATTCTTGATTCGTCAGCGGGGAAGTTCGCCGTGACGTACGACTAGCGCGGTCTTGGTTCGCGGATCTGATGAATCATGTTTTAACTATGATTGTAATATCCATGGACTAGGCGTTCAGCCTAGTTCTGGAATGTCGCTTCTCCGAGAGCTCTATGGGTTTGCCACTGAAGCAAGGCATCTGAACATTCTTCACGAAGATGAACTGTCTGGCCCTCGTTCCTAGTTCGAGAGGTCTTCATTTTCGACGTTGACTCACAATGTCTAAACAGCGATTCGCGCGAATCGACGAGCGCCGTCTGAGCGGAAACAAGTCTCGGAATGAGATCGAGAGTGGCTCTGAGGTACGATCTTCTAAACTCTCCGCTCATCGGGAGCTGCGAAAGAATTTCATCTGGCAAATGAAGCTCGAGAAGCAAGTCTCGATCTGCTGCGCAGCCAGATCAGCGTATTGTACTTTCGGGAAATCAAACGCAGCGCGAGCTTCGAGTCTCCCCGTCCGCTCACCCCTGCGGCGGACCCCGCATTTCCTCCATCGATTTCTGGAGGTCCGTCGGGGCCGATCGTTCGGAAAAAAATGGCGCTCTCCTAGAAAGGTCGCCAAGAAGGTACGAACCTTGCTCAAAGTAGAGAGAAAAGATCTGCCGCGTGTATCCAGACAACGAATGACGCACAGAACACCAACGGGATGTCAGAAGCCACCACAAGAACTGCAAGTATGAACCGGCACCGCGATGGACCGAAAGTTCCGAAGACGCTTGGAGAGGAGGAGCCTTTTTGGGAGAGAGGGCGCCGATTCGGAATCACTCTTATATAACAGATTTGTTGCAAGCGTACGATAACTCTAGCAGGCGCCTAAACCGATCCCGAATTCCCTGTTCCGTTGAGATTTGGCACCGCCAGGTTTCACATCCCCTGGAGCAGGTCGAGGTTCAGGAATGTCCCCGTTCGCAAGCTGCCTTACTGCTGGCTCGTCGATGTTCCGGTGGAAGGCAACTAATCCGAGAACCTCAACCCTTGCCGGGACGCATTGTGTCCCGCAAAGCGTTCACAAGACTTTAATCCTGGGCTGAGTTATTCTAACTTGCGGCCTCCCTACGAGCATGAACGAAAGAAGCATGAAACGCTTTGAAAGCATAGAACGCTTGTAGCCAATGGAATGCTCGGCAGTCTCGACAAATGTGAACAGCTCGTTCGATCGATAGCGCCTGATTGGACTTTCAAGGGAGTTGACGATGGAATTCAAACACACGTCAAGCCCTGCAAGTCGCATTATTTCGTCCGATTGTGAGGATACTGCCCAGAGAAATGAAACGAGGCGAATATTCCGGCGAGATAAATTAATTCTGGAAGGCTCCGCCGTCGATAGCAGACTCACGCGAAGACAGACGGTGCAGACCAGATCGGAATAGCTTCGTATGGTAACAAATGTATCCTTTTCGAGATGAATGTATTCCGTCTAGAACGTGTCTCCTCTGGGAAACCGGACAGTGCAGCTCCGGGATGTGGAGAATCAAAGTCAAATCCAAAATGTCAGGGGAGTCGGCGTACGTAGTCAGCAACTCCTCGCAGGAAGATCGATGCGATAAATTATAGATTCCCTCAAGACACGCGTGCAACACAGCTCGGACGACGCACCTAAACCGCGCGGGCTATCCAAGGTTCACACGGTGAGTTCGACAGGAGGAGTCCGAGGAGAAAAATCGAGCCCATGAGGAGCGACGGAACGTTCCACCCTAGGTTTTGCATCGTTTAGCAGAGCGGTGCCTTCCTCTGAAAAGAACCATTGGCCGCAGCGACTAACGACCGTATGGTGGTGTCTGTGCTCCAGCGACGACCGCTGGAATCAAGCACGAGAAGAAGCACAGCTGACCGCCGGATTCGACCCCAGTGCTGACCTGTCGCCGCCGCCGTCGTCGGCGCTTCGGCAGCGGCGCGCTTTTAAACATTCAAACCCAACCATAAAAATCAATAGCCCTTCGCAGTTTGTGGTCAAGTGTGGGGCCTCAAAATCGGAAGCTCTTCTCGTTCATCGGTCCGACCTTACGCTGGCCGCCGGACGAACAAGCTGCATCGTTGCCACGGAATCGCCGAGAAGCGCATTACCACCATGAGGATAGCTTGTCGTCGCCCGTCGGAACCCCCGACGTGTTTCTTTGAGTCTGCTTGTTCGTTGGAAGGGTCGCTCGGACGCCGTGAAGCTCAAAACACAAACAAAATTCAAAGAGCCGCTCAATGAAGCTCGCGAGCTCTTTTTTTCGGTCACATTTTCTCCGAGTCGATCTTCGGTGTATCGCTTCGGTTTCGGGGAAGAAGTTATTAAACGTCTGTGTGACTGATCGCTCGCCGAAACTGAAATACTACTTGAGCAGGGCCTTTACGGAAGGGCGATCCGGATCGCCAGAGCCAAGGCCTCGGCTCAGTGGCAGCAAATGGGAAACTGATCGTTCCAGAGCCATTGGATTCACCTCCCGATATACATACTAGCTCGCTTGTTCGAATGGACAGCCGACGCGCGGCTATCCTTCCTGCTGAAACTCATGTCCGCGACGCGTGGAAGCGGAGAGATCCCTGTCACTGATTGATAGGAATGAAGTCACGGTGTCTGATTGTTGGGCTCATGAATGCAGCCGTCTTTCGGATTAAAGTTCTTCTTCCATCCCATTCTGGTCCGTCTTCCTTCATACTCCGGCGTCGTGTCGATTCTATCGTTCACCCCCCGTTTATCCGTTGTCTCATCAAAGCGTAGATCGATGGGTCGCTTCGTCGACGACTTCGCCTATTGGACGTTTACGCGCAGCGGCACTTTCACTTCTTGCGATTGGTTGCGTGAAGCGCATCGATGCTCTTCTAGAATCCTCCAGAATTTCATTGTTGACCACGGATTACTGCGGGGTGACCAGTGCACGGAGCGATCATCCGAACGCTCTCTGTCCCGATTGTTGCTCTTCACGATGAAAGCTACCCCGCCGACGCTGACATCGTGATTGAATGGGGACCGCGCTCGGGCTCCTCGATAACGCATCGGTGCCGGTTATGATTTTGTAGATTTACATAAATCTTCAATCATGAACTATTCTTCTTCGGTTCGCGTCCCCGTGTCGTGCGACTACCCTGCCCGGTCGAGCCCACAACGGGCAATGATTCAGTGTAGATATGACGGGCAGATAGCTTTCATTAAATCTTTCCTTCAATCTGCCGGGATGTACCTCAAGCCGATGACACGCTGTTCTTTATCGAGCTCTTCTCCCCGACGGACATTCTATCTTTGTTGACCAGTCGCGCAGTTGCCAACGAAGTTTAGCCGACCGAGCGGAAAATTCACAGCGATTGTTCAAGTCGGAGTATGTTTTTTCTTCTCTTTTCTGACCGATGCCTTCCTATGGTGGCTGAACAACGAGCTTGTTTTTTGCCTCCTGTGTCAGAAGGAAACTCAATGTGCTGCCGTCCTGGTGTGATTCCAAACGGGGTCAACGTCGCGTTTGGGGCCTCAGATGCGGATCTTCGAGCCACATTCTCGAGTAGAAAGAGAGATTTGGAAAAGAAGAAATTAATGATCTTTATCGAGTGATTCCTTTCCATCGGTTCCGACGACAGACGACGTCGCTCGTTGACGTTTTGTGAAAAAAATAACAAAACGAAAGAGCGCGAGAGTAGGATAATCGTTTCAGTTCCCGACGCAATCGTTACAGCGTCAGCGCCCACGCCTGGATCCGACACGGGGCGGCTTATATTTTTCATATGGCTTCTCGGAAACCTCCTGGGTTTCCGGGAGATTCACGCAGATGGATGCGGACCTAACAGAGAGTTGAACAAACTTCTATCAGCCCATCCTCTCACTCACAGAGAATCCAAATAATTTCCTATCCGATCAACTAGAGAGCGGTCATCATCGAGTTAACAATAATTGAATTAAATTCAATCGGTGATTACTGCGCGAACAGCTCTGGGCGTAGACTCAGCTCGGAGTCTAAGTAAGCTGCTCGGGCTTAGTTGGACGCACCCACGACTCCTTACTCGGTAAATGTGGTAGATGGTGCATTTTTTTATTATGAAACGCGGGTTAAGAATGAAATGGCAGATTTGAGGACGATTCGGCGGAAATAGATGGGTAAGCATTTGAAAAATCGATTGAGCGTCGATCGTTTCCCGCAAGATCCGACAGCGAGCGCAGCTTGGAATCGAGGCCCAGGACCAGTAGGAGGAGCTCGAAAAGCACAATGGCGACAGCGAGTACACAAGCCAAGAGTCGAAAGCGATGGAATGACCGACCCATGACACGGGTAGGCTCCGACGGATTTTCGTCGATTGAATGATTCCACGAGAAAATTTGTCTTCCGATGTCATCGAAAATCAGTCAGCGTCCATGCAAGGCTATTACAAGCTCGTGGGCTGGCCCCATGGATGCCTCACTCGATCATGACTACCTACTATTCGTGCCTCCGCTTGCACAATGCATCCCGGCAGCGGACAAAGCTGAAGACAATGAACAAAGCATCAAAGCAAAGATTCCGCGAGGAATGGCGCAAAAAAATGAAAACTCTTTTCACCGTTAAATCATTTCGGCGGACTTCCTTTCCGCGTTCATGTACGTCTTGATGAAGGAGGGAAAACAAGCTATCGCTCCATGAGGTACAATTCATGGAAACGACTCAGGGCATTCAACCGGAAAACGCTCTCCGAACTCACACAAGGAACTCGATCAAAATTCTGATAGCGTTGACCGATTGCCGACCGCTCGGACGTCACGGACTCGACTCCCTTCGCCTTGATTGACGCCGTCTTCGAGCGGGAAGATCGAACGCGTGCTCTGAGGATGATCACAACGAGCACGGCGCTCACCTCCCGTCATCGAGCGCGGCCGTACGGCCAGCGGCTCGATCCGAAGTCACTTTTCGAGCCGACTCACTTGGGTGCAGGAACTCGTCACATTAACGCCGATCCCAACATCACGAGATTTCGCGAACAGAAGCTCCATACGCTTAATCCATGCCAGACTAAGCGGTAGCGACTGCGTTGTCGACGAAATTTTCTGTGTCAAAAGTTCGGATCGTCTCCAGAATACTCCTCCTCGTATTTGTCCAGTTCAGCTTGTTGCCAAAATTGTAGACCAGGGAGAAAATCGAATTTCCAACTTCTTGTCTACAACAATGCTCTCCTCGTGCTTATCAGGGGTATATGCAGATTCAGATAGCGCGTCGGGTCCCATTACGGCTCATCATCGCAGATTTCGTTCCATGCACTCGCAAAATCATTATCCGAATTGCCAAAGAATAATCTTCTTATGGAGCATTCCTGCCTGGACGCTCAACGTGCGCTGCCCGATTCTACATTCCGATGTAGATCGTTGTCATGCAAAAAGGAAGAAGTTGGTCAATCAAGGAGCATTTCGCTCTGGCTTCGTATGGTGCATCCGATGCGAGGCAACCGATAAGGAAAAACACAATGTGCATGTCATTGAAAGCCGTCCAGAATTTCCCCAAGCGGGAAGACCCGTGCGTGAACGAGAACGCTCACCGATTCGCGCATTTCTAGAAAATCGCACAGCTATCAAACAGCAACCGAATGTCACTGGGAACGTCCTGAAGCGAACACGAGGCGAACCGCTCGATTCTCTCAATTCGAAGGTTCTCTCGGGGCCAGAATAAATCAAGAGACGCTTCCGAGTTTCCCCTCCTCGTGTTCGGCTCTGGGCTCGGATGAGCTCTACGAGAAGATAATAATCATGACCCGAGGCAATCGAAACAAACATTTCTACTATCGAAGTCCTCAGATGAAGCCTCTCGCGACGTCCGGCTCATGTTCCTAATCGAATGTCAATGTGACCCGCGACCAAAATCGTTTCATGAACGAAGCGAATAGCGATATTAATTCGATGGGAAGCGTGAAAATCCGATTAAATTGATTTCGCTTTGCGAGCTCACATAGCGTGTCAGTCTGTGACAAAGTGCGAGCGAGGTCTCTGACACTCTTGAAATCGATGGGGCGTTGCAGCGTTATCTGAATCGGCCGCCGACCGTTTTTTTCCCTTGCCAGCCCGATGCCATTGTTTATTAATTTGAAACTACGCCTGACAACGTGCGACGCGCGACCGTCGCTTCACAAATTCCTTCCCCTATGCATTCGACCCTTCCGGTCTGCGAACGGCGAGGATGCTGAGGCTCCGCTGAGGTACATTGTGGGAGAGTCGTAGCTCATTAAGTCTGCCTTGTACGTTCATGCGCAGACAACTCCCACTCCGGCGTACGCCGTTCCTAAAACGTTCGAATGGAAATTGCCATATTTCAGTGATGGAGCACTCGGACGTTTTTGGGACTTCTCCGTTCGATGCACCTAATCGATCATGGAATGAGCTTCCGAAAGGAAAGCTTGACCTGAGCAAAGCCTACGGGACTCCGGAGGGTTCGAGGTCGGGAAGTCGAATCACAGAGCTTTTGGGCTCCGCGATTCGCTTCTGCCAAGACGGCGTTTACGCGTGCCTTCGATCGCTCGGCGGAAATCCTCTTTGTCTCTTGTCCATTATTCAACGATGTGAGCTTCTCTTTGGGTTACAGCATCTGATAAAGATGAATTTCACGCAGAAAATAGCTTCCCTGTTCGGAACGTCGTGAGCGGAACTCTTCGGTGAACCCGAACAGTGAGTGAATAGAAACAATCATTGTTCTCCCCTGAATTTTTTAGTACGCTGAATCGCATATTAAACGGAAACGTTCTGGTTCACTGTACGGAAGCTTCCGCAGTATTGAATTCAATGCTGCGGAAAGGAGGGGGCTTCCCGAGGTCAGCCGGCTCTTTCCCAGAGGGTCTCTCGGCTAACGCGCTCGAATCGTCGCCGGCGAGAATTTTTCCTTTCTTATACCACGAGCTCCAACTTCCAGGGCAGCTTCTCCCACACCGCGAAGCTCTGTCGTCGTCCACCTCCCGTTCTGTCGGAAGCAGCCGGACGCACATCATTGTCTGGCTGTTCTCGACTGATGCTCCAGAAAGAGCTCCGTACACTGATGCCGCGATTGCTTTCTTGCTTCAAAGCGACGTCGCTCGCGGCGGTGACGGCACCCACAGAACTTCGTTCACGGACCATTCGTTAATCTGAAAAGTTGTGCCTCGCCTGTCTTCCACCGGTTCAGCAGCTATTGGCGTTCGATGAATAAAAACCATCGATGACACGTGGTTTCAGAGAAGCTGACAGCGTTTTCCGAGGAGATCGTTGTTACTGTAGCAAGTTTTCTCGTGAAGAGCAGTGGAGCAAGTTTCCATCTTGGACAGCCCGTCCCATAGAATCTCGCAGAAAGACAACGACGAATAAATGACCGACTCCTAGCTGGATCGAAGAATCGGTCGAAATGACAAAGCACATGTAGTAGTCATGTCGAGTCAATGGCACCAGCCCACCGCAAACATGTTGCCACAGAAACGTAAATCAATCTTCTCTTACATATAGCGAACGGACGTCACGGCGACGGGCCGTCGACGATGAACACTGATACCGACGACGCTATATTTTCCTATATTGTAGCTCCGGACGCCGACTATTATTCCGCCGGGATGATCCGTTCGCTCACTCGATTGCGAGATACACGGCGACGATGATAAGCTTGACGAAAGAGCAGAACGCCCGTGCGTCCGATCAAACGCCCGAACAGTCGTCGACCAGCCTCCAAGTTCGTCGTAACGACTCATCGCGGTCACTTCGGTGCTCGCTATTCGCTGCTCTCGAATCACAGAGATGGGGAAAAGTTATTCGACCTCCCCCATTGGGAAAAATCGACATAGCCCTCGTGGCTCGCTGACCCATTGTTCACCGATGTCGCCCGGCTCTTGCCTTGATGATGCAGCGAAGCGCATATTCCCGCGGATAATGACGAATTCCTGTTCCTGGATGAACAGGGAGACGTGTTGTGTCTGAACAAACACCTGAAGCGAGCACCGTCAACTCGATCGCGATCATCCGTTCAGCGGCATCGATGCAAGTGCATATTATCGTCGATCCGTGACGAAGGGAGCCAGAAACGAATAAATCAACAGACTAACGACCATCGTATCGAGGAACGAATATGTACAGTCGATCGATGCCGAACAAACATGAAGGAATTGGCTCTCGTTCCACGATATAAATAGCCGACCAGCTTCGAAAGCCCGACCGCAGTGAGAATCAGTCGAGAAAAATTGAGATTATCTCACGAATTGGCGAATTATTATCGTCCACCGCGCAATCGTTCGTCGGAAAGGGTCGACTTGAATCGATCCCTCAACATCGCTCGGAGCTCGATGTAAAATGCAGGAATTCATTTCAGGTCGGGTTGAACCGAGACGATATGTTTTCACCGTGGAGCGTTTGAATTCCGCCTAGCTCGGGAACGCAAATCCCGAGATTATTGCTTGGCACCTAAAAATCGCTCTGCAGATCCGCAGCTGCATACTCTACTCACCTCTCTCCAGCTCCAGAGTAGGGAGATTCGCGAGCTCCACGACGTCTCGTAGAGGTTCGGTGACGGTATCACCTCCTCTGCTAGTAGTGCGTCTCAGATCTGTGAGCGTGGGGCTGCTCGAGACCGGCGAAGATGCGTCCACAACCGACCCAGCCGAAGATGATGACGAGTTGAAGGAGTCGCCCGACGGTGAACAGCGTTCCATACCGACGAGGTCGTCCTCCGACGACGAGGAAGACGAGTCGTCTTGGAGCATCGGTTCCAGATCCGGCTTGTCGAGAAGCACAGGACTGAAATCAGGGGATCTATCATGGAGACGTGGTCATCATGAATTCGGCTTTTCGACACCGGTTTCCGCGATTCCGGAACCCTCCAGCAGGCAATCGATTCCGCCCGAGACTGCTGCCGACTGGGATCCGCAGATCAATACGTTCCAGAATCCGGCAGCGACTGACAGCTGTCGACGGTTCAAAAAGTCTGTAGCCGTTCCACGTTGAGTGCCATCGTTGAGGCGGCGTCCGTTTTTAGAGGGGAGAATGACCGGTGAACAAGATGAAAACACTCACGAAGACGAACAACCTACTCTTTCAACCGTAGGAACTCGAGCGGACGGGGAAACAAGGAGCGCGCGTCACACCGAGTTTTTTGTTTGTCTCTACACACGCCTCCGAAATTCGGTCTGCCTGCCAAGTCGTTCGAGTTCTCACTCCGTGACCGAACCTGTACGACACAGTTAGGACCTCGATGACAGATCGACAGAAATCTTCAAACTTTCCATGATCCGAGCTGGAGACGCTCATGTTTGTCTTTTGTCTTGGTAATTTTGCGCTCCGCATTTGGGGCCTCTGACATCTCTCGTCGGTGGAATCCCCGATCAGCAAGTCCCGCAAGGACGCTCCTAATCAGAATCCTTTGCACACACTTACGGCTCAACAATGATTTTCCGAGCTCGCTTGGATTCTCCATCGAGCAGCGGACTCTGGCATTTGGCAGCTATTATTTGGCACTTCGGATCTTCGGTCCCAACGGCTGTCGCGGAGACACTCTTCGATGCTTCAACGGAACGCTCCGATATCTTTTCCTGTGCTACCTCGGATATCTCCGCCGCCGGTTGTGGATCCGGAGTCTCACTGAGCTCGGTGTCCTCAGCTTGGAGCTGAAAAGAGAATTAAGGGTTCGCAGTGAGATCTGGGATCTTCGATTTTCCGACGGGTTCGACTTATCAATGAGCTGGACCATGAATGGGGCTCCCCCCGACCGCCGGAGAATCAGCTTCAATCTTCCAGGCTCGATAGATGTCGGCGATCAAATAGGCGGGCCTCGGGGATTCTCGCGCCCATAACTCTCGGAATGACCATGGCTCATTTTGATCGAGATTGATGTGTGTCTTCCCGGCTCATGTGTTCGATCCATATTTCGAGTGAATTCTGGGCGGTTCATTCTAGACCCTGACTTATCATACATGCGTTATAGCATTATTATCAAAGCTTGCGATACATGCTTCGCTCAAGATGAACTCTACGACCCCGGAGCGGAGTCCACGGCCGAAAGCACCTAGACCGCAAGTGGTTCGAGTATTCGTTGACGTTCAATCTGTGCTGGTAACCCACCTTCTGCACGCTCGGACGTGGAGGAACTTCAGGCATTTTCTGCTCCATCTCCATCAGCGGATGCATCGCTCTTTCCAGCTCGAAACGCGGAAGAGGCGGTCTATCGTAACCATAGGCGTGTTCAGAAAAGCTCGAATTCGCAGTAGACGACCGACTGTTGAGATAGATCTTATGAGTTACGGCTTGTATGAGGTACCGTGGACAGGGATCGTGGATGAAGTGGAACGAAATGGTGCCGGTGAGGGCTGTAATATGCGAGGATCACCTGTGCAACCTATCGATCACGGTCGATACCGATGAAGCCGTATCGTCTGACTCGTCGACGTAATTATCATCATCGTCGGCGAAGAGATCCGTATACGCTTCGGCTTCCGCAGGCCTCAGAAACCGTGGTCTCTCCTCCGACGAAGGCGCACTCCGTGTTCGCTGGAGAACAGTCCGTGCACCATCTGGCTCGTCCGCAGAATATGTCGTCCCTGACAAGGAATTATCCTCTTCATTTGCGTTGACATTATGTGCCTCAATCGAAGCGATGACGCGCGAACAATTCTCTTCCCCCGCGTTCTTCGCAGGAATAGAGTTGTCATTCATAATGAACAAATAGAAGTGCAGAAGATCATCTGATTCGGCTTACGCTGCTGATTGAGCTTGTGATCGTCCTTGCGCGGCGGAGGCGGCGGAGGCACACTCTGCGATCTGACCTCAACCGGTGAAGACTGATTCGTAGTATCCTCTTTCGATACCTTTCGCGGAGGTAGAGGCGGTGGAATCGAAGGCCGTACGATCGAGCCGTTGCCTATTCGATCCAGGCTCTTCGTTGACGGAGATTTACTGTAAGTTGATAGCATGATATACTGGTCGTTAGGGCACTTCGTGCGCTGTAGAGCTGTGATGACATCATATTGGAAAGGTTTCATACTTTCAGAAAAAAACAGCGGTAGTGGAGAAGAACTTGAATCTTGCGGAGAGGATACGTCGGAGCGGTTTGAAAAGTATATCTTGACCTCACTCAGGCGATTGAGCATCGATTGAAAAAAATTGAAGCGTGTCCGGAGAGGAAAGCGCCGAGGATTGCCAGGTGACAGAGAGAAATTGTGATTTCATTCTATAAAGGGATGTATTGTAATTCGCAATGATAATTGAGAAAGAACCGCTGTCGCTTGACTCCCTACGACCATAGCCGATTGACCGCGGCAGATTCTGAGGTCAAGGCAAAAACTCACACAAGGATAGGGGGTGACTCCGCGGAAGTTTTCCGTGGGGGTATTGGGGGAGGTTCCCTCTTGTTGCGAGCTGTGTCGGTCGCCGTCGGGGGCTCGACAGGAAGTTGTATGTAGCCCCCCATGTGGCGAATGACGAGATTGATGCACACGGGCGCGTCTCGCAACAAGGTCACGCAATCCAATCTGGTCATTGAAGTTACCTCGCGCTCGCCAATCTTCAGAATCTCGTCGCCTTCCCTGCAAATACCAAGGTGAAAGTTGGAGAATGGATCAAGCAGAACGGTTTGAGGTGAGGTTCGCGCGTTAAGGCAACGCTCGCGATCAGAGCATGGGAAATCAGCGCAGTACTATATGTTCAATGCTATATGTTCACTACAATAGACAATGTTCCGGTCTCATCGTCGGGAAGTCGAGCTTTCCTAGCATGAGACAATGTATCGAGTAGGTGCATCGTTACCTTATGGGAGCGAATTTGCTCTGTGCGCGTGACGCCGGGCTCTCCGGATTGATGCTCTGAATAAAAACTTTCGAAACGGTGTCCCCAGCGTTCGTGCCTCCGACGAACTTCAGAGCCATTCCGAGGCGCTCCCCGGGTAAGCGGTAAATGGTCGCGTGGTCAAGAACCTCGCTAGCCATGGTTCCATTGAATGGTCCCGCTGTGTTTTTGACCTGAAATCGGTGATTCGTCGCTTGATAGTCAAATTTATTTTTTCTGATATCGTAGGGGCTCGAATCAACATTCGTCTCGCATATATTCGTCTCCGCGGCCCTCTGATGACTTGTGTTGCAAACGTCCTCTTTGTCCGGTCTTGTAGATCCGAGTCTAATGTAAGCACCACGGTTCTCTGGAAGCATCTGAGCTGACACAGAGTCCATTGTCTGTCTACAACAAATGTCACACGATCATGGCGCTAATCGCTGGTGGTTCGTCGGTGAGTATGCATTATGCAGCGGGACTCGGGACTAGGGAAAACGAATATCGGTATCGCTTCTGACAGGTCCATTACCTGGCATCAATCCGAAATTCGCATGGTCGGATCCACCACTCCACGGAGTAGGAAGAAGACGTTCGGAGCTTTCGTGGACACGGAGGAGAGAGAATCGAATCTTACCTCGAGCACTGTGACATTAGGAGCGCTTGCGGGCCGCTTCGGTAGCGGTATCCCGGAATGACTCCGGATCTGGGCATGGCTCGTGCCTTTCTCTGAGATGGGTAAGACCGTCACGAATTTGCCAGCTTCTCCATGTTTCGCCATTGCTGTCGATCAGGGTAGCCTGGAATGAGAATATAGGGAGATGTTAGATCCTTGAGAAAAGATAAAACCCAAGATGCTTTGTTCCCCGATATCGTTTCTCTCAATATCGATGCACGTGGCACACGCAGAGAAAGTCATTCGGTGGTTCTCCCCGGGTTAAGACGATGCTCACAGAGTGCTCCCCGCAACGAGCACAATGCATCTGGTGAACACGGACCGCAGAGCAAATGTACCCACATGGAAGCAAGATCTGAACGCAAACTTTCCCCTGCATGCATGGGCTGGACCTTCCTGCCGGCTGCAGCATTCTCTGGCTCGAGCGGGGTCTTCGTGGAGTCTCGTACGCACGAGATCGTTCCGCAAGAGGTATGCTTGCTCCGATGACTTCTCGCTCAGAGAGTCGCCGATAATAGTCAATCCATAGGTACATATGTGAATGACTGGAAATCCCAGGAAGCGAATTTTCTCATGATTTTTTTTCTAGCGTACGAGAAAAATCGAGGAGCACCAATCAGGTCGTCGACCCAATAGGTGCTGTGGCGCACTAGTGCGGCTCCGGGCCGCGGGAAGTGAAGACGCTTTGAACTTTTCGAGCTCACGTGCAGGGCGCTGCGCGAGACCTGAATGTCTCCCGGAGGTGTCCGAAGTGATGGAAAATCTCTGGAGAACAGATGATGTCAAGGATGGAGGGAATGAGCCTCCGATCGTCACTCGATCCCGTTCGGGATTTTAACTCGATTACCGACCTTCCGGGGCTTTCGTGGGCAGCCTCGTGGCGATTCTTTTTTCGTGTGGGTGTTGATGGGCATCGGTCAGCATCCTGTTTTTCCGCCGCTGTCGCTACTGTGGTTGCCACAGTGTTCTCAACATCTCTCTGGTCTCGACCGGATGATGGAGAAACAGCTGACGCGAGACAGCTGACGCTAAGTCTTGGAGAGGCCGGCGCTGCGCCGAAGAAGGTACCTTCGCGCGTGCGCATTCCAGTGATGCTATATTGACTCTCATGACTGAATAGGACTTATCCTGGACAAGACTGGCGGATTATCCGCGATATTGAACATTCCATATGAGTCCCTATACACGTTCTCGAGTCGATCTCCAGGTGAAATTTATAGGCTGATTGCATGGTGTTCTGAGTGGGCGGTGTTTGAGTTTTCAGCAAAACGAATAACGCGACGGGTACCTCCGTCCGCGACAGCCGTCTTCTGGAGGAGAGGGATTTACGTGTAAGGCTTCTGACTGGAGATGCATACTCATCGATCAGTCACGCTCCTGACTCGCTCCGCGAAGTGAGAAGAGTATACAGAAGCTCCATACGTTGACGTTTCTTCGTCACCTACGTCTTCAGCTTTGACCTTAGCTTGTTGGGAATCGTCACGGTGACCGGGCTTCCTCATAGACGTACGGAGCTCACCGTTGGCTCAATTCGACTCCTTCATTTTTTTCTTGGGACAATGAGTTGAAGTTTCAACTTGATGGTTTACTCCGTCGACTCCGGGTCAATACGACGCGCAAATGATGTTCTCATGGTTCTCTTCCCATTTCCAGACGGGAGGCCGAGCCTCGTCGGCAAGAGCTTCAGTTTCAATGAAGACTCGTCTATCTCCCTATCCGCGTATCTTCGACCGCACTATCAAATGCCTAGGGATTTCTCCCTCCCACTTCCGGAGCAAATTCCCGGACAGAGCCTCCTGATGAGTGCTCCGAACACGAAGAGAATGTTCTGGCTGTTCTCGATGTTCTTCTATGAGTACCCTACCTCGTCTGAGGGAAGTCGACCGCGTCCGCTTAGTTCCGCAAAAAAACTTCTCCTACCAATCCACGAAAGTTCCCGAGTTCAAATTATTAACTTCGGGAAGTTCATGACTCCACCACAAAACTAACCACACAGCCGTTCACACGGCTCTTGCTAACGAGGCGACAATCTTTGCGTAATTTATTTGCTCACATTATGAACATTTTCCATTTGACCATACGGCATACGGAGGGAGCTTCCCAGCGCCCGACGATTAATCAAGACTTCGAGGAAGAACTAGGTGGTAGTTTTCTTAGCGGAAACGGTCGCGGGAAGTTTCGTGGTTCCTGCGATTCCTGGGTCTCCAACGTTCAGACGGAAAACGAATGGAGTCTTCGGAATGGTTTCCGGAGGAGATACCGATTATACGGCTCCAACGACGTTAAGGCTTGAGATATGTATGCAGGCAGACCGTGAACCAGGATGCGAATGTTCGGTGGGCTGCGTGGAAGCTTCGATGGAAACCGGTGCCATAATGGCTTAATTGTCAGTCGCGGCGGCGGCCTGGACCGTGACAACAGCCGGGCTCTCGTCAACGATGTCAAGCCATCGTCGCGGGTCATCACTTACGAGTCTGTGTCTACCGCGAGGTCGGTGCGCTTCCCAGCATTGTTCCATCGGACGTCTGATGCACACTTCATCGTATTGGAAAATGAGCATCAAAACTTGCCAGTCCCCCCGTAGAAAAGGCAGAGCGACCAGCGAGGAGTTTCCGCATTGAATTGAGCACCCACAGCGGATGTCAGCCGAGGTGCGATTTATTTTTAAGATGGATTCCGAAAAAGTCCGACCAGCTGGAATCTAGTGCGATTTAGCTCGTTCTCCGGTCTGTGCCGCCGCTTCTATGATTCGCTTCTTGAATCGACTAAGTAAGTCTTCCTGGGGCGGGGAAGACTATCCAGGGCTGTCCCTTATCGAGTGCTACGTTCGGTGGGCTCGGTGAAGACGTCTGATGACCTCCGAAGCTGAGCATCATCGAGCCCTCTGGGAGAGGAACTGACGCTTCCCGTCGAGCCGTATCGGTAGAAACTCCTTGTCTATAACTTCCTCTGTCTATTCCTCCTTCTTGAATCTCTTAGTCTTTCGGTGAATAGTCTTTCGCATCCGGGCATGTTCTCGAATCATCTCATCAAGAGGACACGTCACGAACAGACAAGATGGAGCATGACTTCGCTTGCACTCAAGGCCCACACCGGAGGTGACAGGAAGTATCAAGGTCGGATTGGACGATGACCACTGATTCTCTGTGGTGCAATGAAGAAACTCTAATCCACTGCCCAGCTCAGCGTCCGCGATCCGATTGTGAGAGATTTCATGGACTCCGAAAGCGACAAACGGCCGCTGGATGGCCCGAGTATGACTCGCAGACCCGATTTCAACATGGACGTAGCCTCGATCAGTCGGGTTGAGATCGCAGGCCTCCTGAGCTCCGTCAGTTCGCGGGAACAATTCTTCAGACCTTCTGATGTTTCGAACTCGATTCCTTCAAATAAAGGATCCCAAGTACAATGTTTCCACAGTGAAGTGTATTCGAAATCGGTAAATGGAGAAAAAGGAGGAGCAGCGTATCAACGAGACGGCGCTGCTTTTTCCGCGTCTTTGGCCGCAGAATTCGTTCGGACTGATTGGTTGACCCAGTGGTCGATGCACGCCGGCTGCTTCAAACGCGATTCCCTTGTCTGTCCATCCATCTACCTTCTGTTCGCTGGCCCTGTTTGGCTGGCGCGCTCACTCACTAGCCGATTGGTTAGGATTTTCGTTTCGTCTCAGCTTCGCTTACCCGCGTTTCTCAGAGCTCTCATTGAGCTAGCGACGAATATATCGCTTTCCGTTGAGCAATTTTATTGAATTTTACGAAAGGATAGCCTCCGGAGTTTTTCGAGCCCCGAGGGGAGTCTGATCTGATTACGGCCTGAGAGCAGCAATTCACCCTGAAAATTCCATGCGAAACCATCTACGCATCGGGCCATAGAATTTCAGCTGGTGTTTCTCAATACCAGCGAGTCGAAATTCCCGAGATTCGCCATCGATGGGCAAAGTTCTATCGATGCTATGGAACCATAGGAGCAAGATAGAGTGTCGTTCCGGTGGCCTCAGGGAGCATTCATGGGCGGTGTCGCTCTGAGAAGTCCTGCTGACAGAACTCGTGACCGCTAATCCCGCTGGACAATAACATGGATGACACAGCCCCACTTTGTGCGGCGCTCGCGACTGAAAAATCGTTGGTAGAACGGCCAGTCGGTGCCAACACGAACACCCGCTTTTCGAGTAGCTCAAGCATCGTAATAACGAGGCACAGCTGTTTGATACTCGCTACTCGGTTGTTGGACGATTTGTCACAGTGTGATTTATGAGTACACTAACGATGATTAGCGAAACATCGAGTTACCCAGTAGCGACGAGTTCTTGCGAGATTTTGTCCCCAGGCCATACAATCATGCGACCCTCCCGACTGGACTTCAAGTTCTGGTCTTTTCGCGATTCCTGCTAGAATTGTCGGGTGAGGTCCAATGGAACAAGCTTGGCATCGGAACGACTCGGCGCGACAAAGGAATGACTCAATGATCGTGGTTTGTGCACCCATCTGATGCCGACTGCGGTCATTGATGATGTTTTGAATGATAACATGACAAAACGCTCGGATGGAGAAATAACGTCATTGCGAAGGTGAAGGTAAGAACTCGGAGAGAATGAGAGAAACAGTGGAGAATGACCGAGATATGAGAATCGGCACCGCACGGCCATGCTTGATGAAGACGGGAGAAGATGCAAGAGATTCTGGTGAATGTATAAAAATGAACGAAAAATTCGCAGAATCGCGTAATTTCTCGCGGAATCCAACGAAGAGACGGCAGGAGAGCCGGCAAAAAATAACAAGCAGCTGTTGAATAAATGTCCGCTGCTTTGATAGTGTCCCATTACAAACGCTATTTTCATGTTCTCCTCCAGATGCGAGCGAGCGAACTATCTATCTATCTCTCTATCTATCGGACGAACGAGTATTTTCAATTCCAGGAAACGCGGAAAGAAAACAGAGTAGTTCGCCTAGCTGTCGACCCGATTCAATCGCGATTCGTATCAATAAGAATCACGTTTGAAAAGTGGTGATGACCCCACGGGACACTTCCCGCTTTCTTTAAACGTTAGAGTCGAAAGGACTCTTTCTTGCATGAGGAATCTGCATTTCCCCCTGAATTTCCCTCGTTTCACCCGCCCACCTACCACTACCACAGTCTGGGTCCCCGCGTTCTCTTGCTGGCACTACTGAATGCGAACTCCCAACCAAGGAAAGTCTTTCGCCACTCGAAATTCCAGATCTAGGATCTAGGCGACCCATGAATCCCCAGAAGATGTGCTCAGGTGCGAACGGCCGCTTGAGTTTTGGTTATAGACCCCCCATAAAAAAGTCCGTCTATCGCGAAGCGCTCAACAAACATCAGCCAAACGCACTTTCATCGAAGCGAGAAATGTTCGGAAGTCTCATCATCGGGCTAAAGTTTGGTTTCCCCAGAGCGGCGAATGTTCCCGCATATCATCGATGTTGATACTTCCGACGCGCATCTCTTTTGTTTTTTCCCCGTCTGGGCTGGAGCTTCCTACACGTGATAGTCACGCTTAAACATTGGACTGGCTCGTTGTTCTAGTCCGCGAACCGATTTTTTCCACGATTTCGGTCGCCAGCTCGCAACGTTGTCGTGCCCCAGCCGGTCCGCTCGATCGGATGGCAAGGGAGCGCACGAGTAAATGAGCGAACCATCGTCGCGGAGGGAAATTATGATCATATTTTTCTTCGATTAGACCTCATCGTCTCGTTGCGTTGTCGGCGTCGTTCCGAGCGAGCAGTCGTCTCGGTGCCACCAGAGCCGTAGCTTCGTGAGGTGAGCACTGCGCAAAAATGGCTCCGCCGCGTGTACTTTTTCCTCGCCGATTTCTCTCTCTATCTATCTGTCGGTGGCTACGACCCGCCACGGAAGCCACCGCGCTAAATACCATGCTTCGCGGATTTTTTCCCCGGATCTCTGCATTTTCCGCGTATCGACAATTCAACTATATTCCGCTGTACAAGTATAGCTACCCTCTTTCGGTACTACCTCGTAGCATCGTTCGACAATTCGTTCATCCATGACTTCGGTCACCGACTTCAAGCATCGATCTATCCGGCCTCGCTATGCTCGCAGCCCTCATACCGTGGCAGCCTCCTGTGTCTCTACAATCCAAGTTCATAGCAGCTCCGAGAACAGTCACCGCTTCTTCGGCCATCGTAATCCGTACTCAGAACCCGTAGTAATTATCGCATGTCATCCGAATGTCTTAATCTTGATGGTGGAAAGAAGCGTCCGAAGCGAATCGAATCCTCCGACCGAGTCCCGTCATCAACCTCCGGTCATGCGAGAGAGCGGCAAAATCCTTATCGAATTCACCCGACGCGTTTCCCTTTGAGAAAAACCTCCCTGAGTCCATTCTTCCAGCTCAGGAGAAGGGGGGAAATCAATGCGTCAGATCAGCTCAATCCCATCGACCGCGCACCAAGTCAGCTGATTCACTCCACTTCCGTCCCAACAGTCGTGTACCATTCTGAACACTCTGAAGATCCTACTGCTGCCGCCCTTCCGAAGATTTCCAATGACTGCCTGACTGGATGGCAGACTGAATTACGGACTGACTGAAATGTTGACCTCTCGGATCCCGATCTTATCCGCACACAAGCTTCAGGAGAGTCGTCTGTTCGTCTGGAAAACATGCGACCACCCAGTAAATGACAGCTGACGCCATCAGTCGACTCCATTCAAGTTGCCGGCGACGACTCGGCCTCATCAGATCTTTGTCTCATTCGTGTCATGTAACCGCTCTTCTCTTCTCGTTAACCGATTGTCACCTCGTGCGCTGACCTGGCAAGCTGTTCGTCAGATTTTCTCGCTCCGTGTCTGCCTGCTCTCCTTGGCCAGCAGGCGGCTCCGTTTCCCAACGGACTCCGAAGCTCGCTCGCATTCACTTCCAGTGATTTTGTCGGCGACAGCGTATTCAGCGCTCGTGCACGAGTTACGTTCATGCGAGGGCGTGTTGTCTTTGCTTTCGTCTAAAACTCCGGTTCTAGCTTCGTCCAAATATCTCTCCGCACTTCGTCTGTCTCCGACCCCAGACGGCGGCATCGACCAGCACCAAAACATCCATCGCTCTTAGCACAGCGCCGCGGCGGAATATCGCGTCGCTCCGAGAAGCTGTCTTTTCAAGCTTCCCCGTCAATCTCTCCGTCCACTGCGAGAACGCTTCTGGCGCCTTGCGTGACGTGAAGCGTTTTCCCTCGCTCCAACTTACGTCTGGATAGTAATTCACGGCATGGCGATTAATCCTCATGGCTCAAATCGTCTTTCAAGTTCAGCTCCATTTACGCATCGGGGGAGCTCCCAGAGCTACACGGGTTGAACTTGTTGTTCAGGAATCCTTGGAGTGCGTCACTCGCCAGCCGGAGAGACCCGCGAGCGTGCTTCGAGACCATCGTCTACGTAGCTCAGGAGGAAGGCGCATGGGATACGTGTCGGAGGACCTCCGGCCCGGTCGGAGAGAAGTCTGACCGTCGCGAAAGAAACACATTTCCATCTTGCCAGCGGTTCTCCGATGGCGGCTTGCGTATATGAGTCGTCGCCGCTCGCTTTCTGTCAAGTGTTCCGTCCGTCAGAGATCGGTCGAAACGATTGTGAATGGACGGCAGGCGACGTTTTTCCTCGCTGGCCGTTTCTCGGTCCTGGCCAGCACTAACAGAAAATGTGTAAGTTCGCAATTACCCCAGACACTGTGACACTGGTTGAGCCACCGCGTAATGGACCGCGAATATCTGTAGCATTTCTGCAATGGGACAACTAGTGGTACTGTGGCTACAGCAGTAGCCGCTCGCCCGGTCGCTCCTGCAGCAATCGTAGATTTGCATAGGGAACAGAAAAGAGCCGCCAGAGTCTTGTTCTGTGAACCAGAGTCGCTGCGGGTCAGTTCATCGAACTCCGTCGGAGAAGTTTAGTACGGAATCGACTGCGAGGCCGGACGTGAAGGCCAGTCGTCGATGGGCAACACGGAGCGGAGAATGGTCGTCGACCAGCGTTCTCGCTCAAGGAAAAATTAATGTCATCATGTGTGACGGTATCATATATCGATGTAATGTGATGTCAGTATCGACTCGGGAATCTTCAAAATGCGATGCGTCCAAGTTCCTTTTTCGGACTCTTTCGATGAGAATCCTCGGGGATGCTATTTGTCATGATATTGGAGCTTCGGTGGGATGTTCTGAAGTATTCCATTTATCGAGAGTTTCTCATCCTAAAAGTCGAGGTGTAGTATTTTTCTATGGTCGCTTATGTTCTCTCATGAATCAGAAAGATTTAATGCGAGATCTTCAGACGTTGTTTGTGCTCTGGATGGGATTTGCCAAGCCCCAAAGCGCTTTTCGAGCTTTCCGTCACTCATTGCGAGAGTGGGTGGTCCACTGAATTACCGAGCCGCGTGAGCCGCGGCCCCTCCGAATGAACGGAAAATCGCGAACCTGGCTCCAGATCACAAATCTGCCTCGGGCTTCGCATTCTCTCCCTCCGTGCATACATTTCTTCTAGAGCTCTCTCGCTAATTCGACTCCCGCAAGCTCCCTGCAATTTGTCTTTCATGATGCTCTCCTGGGACAGATTCTTCTCCCCAGAGATGACGGCCGACGCCCAAGAAGGAAACTCCGTGCCAGAAGAGAAATCAGATGTGCCCCGGCATCACCTCGCCGACCAAGCCAGCACCTTGGCAACATATGTATATACTTCAGATTTCTGAATGACTTCATTGAGCTCATATGTCGATCTTCAGAAAGTTTCTGATTCATGGAACGAAAATCCCACAGAAGGGTGACCTAGTTGAGTATCACGGTACTCTCCGAGCTCGGACATTTCGCATTTTGAAGCCCCCGGGCTTCGATGGGTCTCTTCTTATAAGAGAGGAGATTGCCGTACACCTTGAATGGGCCGAAAATTGCGTGCAGGTCCTCCACGGCCTTGTCGACTCCGCTTTGAGGGGGAAAGCGCAGCTTGGGAGCCGGGAGTTGGCTTCGCCTCGCAGGAGCCGAACGTCGTGTTCTTATTGGGGTCAATTAATTTTCGCGCACTCCCAGAAGATGTCGGATCAGATCCTTCGAGCCGGGACCTATCGAGCTGCGACACCCTTTGTCCCGCACAACTGGTCGGAAAACTCTTCCGACGTGCCGAAGGAAATAGAGACGAAACATCAATATGAGGCGAGACCGATAATTCTGAGTGCACCGCCTGTTCGACGGAATGCAAGGGTACTGAGCGCACGAGCCCGAGATCCCATCGATGGCTTCTCAACGTGGCAGAGAATCGAATCGACCGACGATCTGAGCGGAGTATCGCTCCGATCATGCGGACTCGCTCCACAAAATTCGTGAGGGCTCAGATGAGTCCTGACTCAGTCAAACGGCGAATGAAGCATTCATATACATCCCCTACCTGCACCGGCATAGACGAGGACATGATCAGCCCTCCGATTCGTCTCCAAGTTTCATTGATTCAGTGATCGTCTCGCACAAAAGTTTGATGAGGTGGCCGATTGCGGAAGTCCTATCGCGGTCACAATCTAGCATTCCCGGATCTTCGATCAGCGATTTGGCGCGTAGATTCCCTTTTCGTACAGGCCTGCGTGATCATGCGCGTCAATCGAATGGACCCGATTTCCGATATCTCGAGAGACTGCGTTGATTCTAATTTCGATGAAATTCGCATGCTCCTACCGGTACCACCCGTTTGTGACTCGTGGAAGGTGCGTTCGACATACTTAGCTTGAAGCTCCTGATATGGTCGCCGCACATTCGTTAGAAGCCGCTTTTGATTTCCGTCGCGAATGCATTCCAGAGAATCCATAAAATATCATCATCGTCTACAAGAAAGTCTTAGACGGCCTACTTTATTCTGGGGAGACACGCATGTTTGGTTTGTTCGATAGGTGGCCAGCTTTCTGTTCCGATCCCGCGGAGGCTCGATTAATTTCATCGACAATAGCTGTCGCAATCCGCCGAATCTCCACGAGTATAAGTCAAACTTTCGTCTTTTGGGAAAACTTACGTCGTTCCGAGAGTTGACCTCTGAAAACTGTCTTGATCCGTAGACCGGTCTCCGGAGTCGGTTGCCATCCGCGTCTCAAAATCGAAGCGCAGCTGACATCGAATGACCCCCGGTAGCGGATCCCATGTTCCAGTCGTTCAGTGTTACCGTTTGAAAATATTCCCGTTCGTTACCGGTTCTTGATCTTCTGCCTCGGGGAATTTGCAGAGACTCGTGACAAGCACAGAAGGTCAAATTTTCCAAATGCGCTAATGAAAAGCAGTCAGGACAGATGTCGAGAAGTAAAATTAATCACAGAGTTTAACTCGGAGAACGCATCTAATGGATCATTAGATTCAGGCCTGTATTGATGCGCTGTGGCCGGACGATGCAGTGGTCTGGAAGAATTTCGCCGTCTGACCGATGACTGCCTATATCGGCAGCGTGATCACCGAAATTCATTTCCAATCGAGTAGACGGGTAGCGGATTCCGTTGACCAGAGTGGTGGCTACTTCGTCCCAGACGGTGTCCCGTCGAGTGTCGACGTTTTCTGATTCAGAAAGAAAGACGTTATTGATTGACAACCCCTGCTTCTCGCCTTCCTTTCGCTCTAACGCCACGAGCCACGACTCGCGGAGAAAATCTAAAGGAATTTCAGAGCTCTTCGATTCCCAAACTTATTCGAGAGGTTGGCTGGGGTCCGCGGTGATGCGAGCCGAACCAGAATCCCCAGGCTCCCGGGAAAGGCTCCGAACTGATATTTAGGGAAGGTCCCGTACCTCGGAGACAGTTCGTACACATATCTGAGAGCGCTGTCCCGTATAGTCCAGGCGATACGGTTCTGCCTCGCATTGCTTTCACCTCGGACCTACATCATGGTCGGCCTATATTTTCCGTCGCGACCGTGGACTTCTGCCGTGACGGTGCGCGGTGGAAAACAATTAGGCGGTCGCTCGTCGTCACCGTGAAGCACTGCAATACGAAGCTCGGTGACGGACGGTTCAAAGCCATCGCGCTGTGGGTGAATAGAGGCATGAATGGATGGGAGCGAGGCATGAATGAAGAGGAGTCGCCGAAAAAATGAATGGAAAAGCTGTTCCGATTGTTGTTCTTGATGTAATGAATCTGCTTTCGTTCTCGTTGGGCCATTCCGTCCAACCCACTCGAAAGCGACTACTGTGTAGCGGCTGACTTACTGTCCATTGGCCGGTGCGCGTCCGGGAATTGCGATGTGGTTGACCATGATCCGAGCGGGTGACGACGAAAAGAGGGTAAATCAAGGGTCAGCTGCCGAGCGACTGAAAACTATCCCTCGCTTCGCACCAGCATGAGGGCCCGATCACGAGGATCCGCTCACCAAGTACGAACAAGAAACGCGAGAAGTCAACCGAGTTCCCGGAGAAACCCGAGTGTTTCGCCTTGCCCAGATCAGAAAACAAAGAACGATCCCTCTGTAGGGAGCTCCTGAGCCGACGGGCGAAAGTTCGTTCGTCGTCACAGACGGTCGGATAGTGGGAACAAATTGATACGATGCCGATAACCCAGTTTTCAGCACCGAACTTCAAGCGGCGGCAACAGCGGCTCCTTCTTCTCTCTTGGCCGAGCGGAAATCGCCGCTTTTCTGCCTATGTCGATGCTATAGAGCCAACCCCGGCTCTCGTGCCGGTATCGCTGGTTAACCGTCCGGAGTTCTGATCCCCAGCCGCGTGGCTTGACCGACGCTGTTCCTAGGGATTCGGAGAAGAATAATGGCGGCGTGTTCTTCGTCGCTCAACGCCCTTATCTAAACAATTACAGTAAGGGCTTGATATCATCTTGTTTGCCGCCTCTCTAAATATCCTGACTTTCAATTTCGTGATTCATAGCCTTATCTTCCCCCTGTCGCAAAATCTTGTACCGTGGCGATGAAGGTGGATATGCTCGAGTTGCCATCTCGCTCCGCGCACGATTATCACTAGATCACTTTTCAATGTTCCTGGAGCGATATTCATGTCCTGCGAGCCGCGTATAACATGGATATGGGCATCGCTTCTCCGTTTCCCGCAGACCCACGGAACCCTCCAAAAAAAAAGCCGGAGCGAGCTACTCGGCACCAAGTTGTCACCGGGCTCTGGTGCGGAATCGGAACTTGCAGTTGCTTGCTTTCGGTTGTCGGGAAGTCGAGCCGTTCACCAATGCCAATCAAGGTCATAGAGGTCAAACCACCACCGAACTGAGGTGTATGAGCTGATTACTTCAACTTTTCCACGCGCTGCGAGTTGCAGAAACGAGCACGGCATCCCGTTCGCCGACATCGGAGATGAAGAGACCTTTTCCTGCGCAGGATCGATGACACGCATTCACTCAAATTTCCGAAAATACAAAGTCGCTTCTGCTCTGACAACGAGTTTGCTTTGGGGTATCCCGACCTGGCGTTGAATTTTTGTGGAGCACCAATTCATATCTACGCTCGTATCGCCACTCGGTCGAATCGAACTTTCACGGGGAAAGAAAACGCTGTCATCAATACGATATCGGAACACCTTTCGACTATTGTGTGTGTTCATGTAGTCGTCATAATACGAGCCTCTCGCGCAATATTCGACCTTCTCGATGCGAGCTTTTACTTTCATCGAATGGGAGGTTTCACCTGTATTCACTACGACCAGCGTCGACGTAACGCTCAGAGATAACACATTAACGGTTCGATCGTGGGCGAGCCGCGAGAGCGAATGAGTCACAACGGTTTGTTCCCCTTGGAAAAATTCATTCCGGATTTACATCAGAATGTTCGCGGACTCCTCGACCCGTCCACTCGACTCAATGGCAATTCCGAAGCGCATTGCGTATCGTGGGGCCGTCTTGATTGATGAAAAGTCGTCGGCTAATATGACAGACGTGCGTGCCATCGCCGAACGGAGAGTAATCATCTTGATCTCGTTTGAAGCAAGGTGTCACTTGCGGCCGGGAATGAGAGAGGAAGGGGCAGCGAAGATGACATGGCGTCGCCAGAAAGAACAGGTCGGCCGAGCAATGCGAGTGGGTTGACGGTTCCGGAAAACCGATCAGATGATTGATTCGAGTCGTCGAGTGTCTTCTCTTCCACTTTCCGTCGTTTTCCTCTTTGATGCTTCAGGATGGCCTGATTCACGAAACCGCGCAATTCCAATATTGGCGGATCTTTGATCTATTGATATTTTCCACCTAATTTCACTCCTTCTTCAGGAATTTACTTCAAGAGCCGACTCACGGGATCTCTCGCTTCGGGTCAACGGGGACGTTCGAAGTTCTCGTCTTCGAAAAGCCATTCCGTGATTCTTTGGGTCGGCAATTCTGAATATGATGTTTTCCGATGTTCGCGGAAAGCTAGGACAGCGTCGCTGGTCGATAAACTCGAGGGGTCGAGTCTCGGATTTATAGGAAAGGCATTTCCTGGGCGCCTCATCCACGCCTGATTTCGTTGCCCCGCCGCGCTGTTGGACGCGGATCCCATACGGTGACGATCAGTTGCCGGCCGAATGGATATTGATAGGAGCTCATTCATGGGAAATCGGTGCCCGTCTCATGTTTTGAACTTTTTCCCTGAATCGGTGGAGATATGCCTCCCAGTTCGAAGCTCACAACAGCAGACTTGGCACGTTTCTGACAGTGGTGACATGAGACTCCCACTCCAAGCGGACTGATGGCGGGGACCGTTGGTGTCTGCCAGAGGAGTCCGGCGACACCAGAAACTGGCGTTCTGATTGAATGGGTACGGCGATCGGGGAATCGAAATAGTCCTCAACACAACAAGTGAGTGGAGCGCTGTCCGAATATAACTCATAGGAATGAGTCTGCTCGATAATCGACGCGTTCAATCTCTCGCCGACAAGTGACCCCAGAAAGAGCCGACGTCAAGAAAAAAACGGTGACGTCGCTGGTGACGGGAAGAAAACCAACAACGAGGAAAAGTCGTCGCCAGGGGAAGTGGGACATTAACCTTCCAGCAGCAAAGGTGTCATCGGAAGGGAGGGAGAGGGACTCGCAGAAAAGGCCGTCTCTTGAGCCTCGTGATGAATTGGAAGAAGAGCAAGCTCGAGCCCGGAATTGTCGATGCCGTTGTTGGTGCCGGTTACCGAGCGGAGAACTTCGAATATTTCCACGACCCATGGTATGCACGATCAAAGGATGCCGGCAGGGGAATCGATGTCTCCGTGACGGGTGCAGATATTTGCGTTTCCTTCGGTTGGCCATGGCCTCAGAGATCCACTCTGGCATCCGTCTCACAAGAAGGGGGTTTCCGAGGGAAAAAGCCACATGCTGGCTAACCGTGGGAGATGCTCTCAGAAAGCGATTGAGAAGCTCCGCAATCCAATGCCATCCGGCTCAGGTTCAAAAGTGAAGAATCCTCGGACATATACATATAACTGGCTATCAGATTGCATAAAAAACATCCATAACATCATTAACTAGCAAGGATTAGCCACGCTCCATCAGTGTGACGTATGCCTCGCTCCGAGGAACACTGCAGTAGACAATTCCGGAACGATTGCGAAGAACACGATTTCCCTCACCTACGATCGGCACAGTCAACATCCTGACCTGACCGAATGAAGAATAATGAATCGATTTCTCCAGTCTTGATATTCTCCAGTCCAATTCAACAATGACACCATGGATGACTCAATCCCTACGCATCGACGGGTTCTCCCTTTGACCGACCGGTCCATTAAGAACATTCTCTCTATTGGAAACGAGAGAAATTCCTCCAGGTGCTGGGCAAAAGTCGGGCGAGCTGGCCGACGCCCGCAAATACCTCAATCGATAGAAAGGGATCGGCGTGCGGACTGAAAAACAATTGAAGTGAGATTTTCCGTCGTCCATCGGCACATGATCGGCGGCCAAGTCGATTTAATGCTTCGTCGGGAGTGATCGCGGAAGTTTTCCTCAGCATTTCGGTCCTACCATTATTATTATGACTAGTATTATATCTAAAATGATTATCATCATCACCATCATGACAGAGCTCAGCCGTGAGGTCGGACAAATATCAGAGCCCCAATCGAAGAGGGGTCTTTGACACGCACTCTTAGACTCCAAGACATGTGGACACGGACCTGTACATCTCGTGTCAAAGTTATTGAAGCGACGCACAATAGACCGTAAATCCGAAGGAGCGTCCCTCGGCCATCTTCCAAATGAAGATTGATCTCATTTCTTCACTCCCATTCAGTCCGCAATGTATAAATGGAAAGATTGCCACCTTCGTTGCCAAATGTACTTCGCGGCCTTATTATGCGTACGGTGCATAGTGTTACCGTCAATGAAATCAAGGTCGTCTCGTGACGCCTGTCGCCTCGCGTGTTCCCGCCAAGATCTGGTTCCTCGCCTTGCGGTCAGGCAGAGGGCAAAAAGCTATCGCAGGCGGAGCGCCCTATCTGCGGGGTCGTGAGTTGTCATGCGAAAACCGTTGGGTGGTCGAGCGAGGAATTTGTGCTTGAGCACCGCCTTCTTATGCGTAAGTCACTCGGCATCACTCTTCCTCGACAGCCAGAGGCGCAGCAACCGCAGCGATGCACAAGGAAAACTGTCTAATCGGATGCGTTGGACGTAATCCGATCGACCCTTCACCACGCGGATCCGGATGGGCCTGCCGTCGAGCAAACAATCCAGAGCCCGAATCTACGTTTAACCCATGCGCGGGATATCAATGTCATCTTCGTAGCAAAGGAGCCTTTGACGGGATTCGGCCTGAAACCAAATAAACGCCCTGCGTCGTTTTGTGGAGGAGTTCCTCGGAATATCTAATCGAATAGTTTGCGAATACAAAATCACGTTCTGCTCGCGGCCTTACGTTAATTGGGCTATGTAGGGCTTGCTTTCTCGTTTCGACGTGGGTTTCGATGAACTTTGCACCATATTCCGCTTTGTACGCTTCGACTTCAACCCTGTTCACATTCACGCTTACGTCTGTCGGGGAGCCAGATGAACGGGAAAGCGTCCGAAATCTCTCTTTTGCAGCTGAGCCAATTCAAGGGTGACTCTCACGTTCGTGCTTGTCTTCAATGCCGGATCGATCCTGGAGTAACTCATGAAGGCTGTGGACCATACTTTGTATTCTGGGAACGATGGAATCAGAGCTCCTCGATACGATCGAACGATTCAAGGAGCGAGCGACTCGATTCAACAGCGGTCTCATTCCATTATGATCCTCGAAATGGACTGATGTCCTCGTGTGCGAGATCGCGTTTGATGAATGCTGTCACTATCGTCGCTGAAATGTCACTAGACGGCAGCGATATTCATCTCTTCAGTTTGTCTTCGACTGCTTCTTCAACATATTCCCTACATGGTGTTCATCGCGGGCTCTGCCAACGAATGCAATGACAGACCGATATATGAGCTCGTCCCGGAGCAAAAAAGAAACTTATCAACAAGACGTTCCGACTTTTCCCGGCCGAAAAGATTGGGTCGAGGCAATCCGATCGGATCAGTTTTTTTTCTCCCTCGGTGAAACGGCACTTTTTCCGCATTTCGTCCGTCAAGACAAGACGTTTGCTGTATTTTCTCCAATAATGATTGGATTCGTTGTTTTGGCGTATCGCTCTATTTCTCACGACTCACGAGTGAATCGATATGTACATATACTACTAACCACAACATTTCGAAGAGTCGTTGCTCCGCAGGTCAATCGGGATTGAGTCCACGGGGGTATCAGGGAGAGAGTTGCTGACGCTACCTCGTGTCGTTCCATCCCCCGGAGAGACTTACCACCGGGGAGACAGAAAATGGGGAAAAGCGTTCCAGCCGTCGCAGTCCGCTCTCTCGATGTAACGGCGGCAGTAGATAGCGAAGCTGAAGCGGTGTCGGGCTTCGTCACCATAGGATTCTTCGCGGGGACGCCGAGATGTAGGTAGATAGGGAATCAAAATGTCAGAGAGGATGAAACGTCGAATTCCGCCCCATGGATTCAGCTACAGAACTTCCGAGGTGTCTGCTCTCATGGTGACGAGGGAAACGCTTTCCGATGCTGAACGGACCGGTAATTCACTGAAGCTGAGCGGGACACGGAACTCAAATGCATTGTTTCGTAAAAGACTTGTGTAAGCTGTACGTCAGAAGCATCATTGACTGCCTCGCTTATTTTTTGTTTGTGACGAAAGAAACAAAAGAGCAGCCTAAATCCGCATTTGAACCCCTACCGGGGTGGGAAGTGGGAGCGAGAAGAATGCCGCTCCAAAAACCGTAATGAGAACCGAACTTCGAAGAGCGATGTCTAATTGCAGAGCTGTCAAGACCCTTGGACCTGGACGGACAGGCATTGTCAGACTTCGAGAGTATCTCGTGCTTATCGTGAAGTATTGACGACAGATCCGGGCCGCATCATCCACGATCTCAAATTGGGACAGAAGCCATCCAAATTGAATTGTTTACCCTCTTGAATCAGGAGAAAGCACCGCTACGCTATCAAAAAGTTCCCCGCAGCAGCTACCGACGCAACGCCTACGGATCGGAGCTGTCGAACACGGATTCCGGAAGAGACACGCCGCCCTTTGAACGACGTCGAGAAGGTATGACCAGGGAGCGGGGGGCTCTGGGAAAGTGATATCTGCACGACATGGCTAGCGCTTGCGTGAGCGTAAGTGCTACCGAGCTGCTCTGTGACGGAATGAGCACGCGTACTGCCGTGCTTCGCGTGTGCCTGACGATGGTCAAGAGGCCTCTCATCCGTACAATACCTACCTGTCTGCCCGGTCGCTTGCCTGCCTGCCTGCCGACCACTCAGACTCGTCCCCAAGCTTAGCGATCGTAATGGAGGCTAAGTCGATCTGCCTCAGTCTTTGTGCCAGCATCATCAGATCGAAGCATCGGTCGGACGGAGGGACGGCTAACCGGCCGCAGAGGTAAGCGGGCGGCTTGCCCGTTCGGCTATTCGAGCCTAATTCCCTCAGTCAGATCAATCAGGTGCTTTGAGTCGCGAAACTTCTGAGGGGCCGCTCTGCGCTTCGCTCGCCTTGTCGAGTGCAGTGGCCAGAAGAATTGTCCGACGAAGAGAAAGCATATTCCCAGAGGTCGGTGGGTTGGTTGATTGATTAATTGATTGATCGATCGCTTGATTCATTTACCCCCTTACAATGTTTCTGGCTCTACATCTCCGCGAGAGTGAATCTCACCTAACCTTGTTTTGAAAACTCTCCAGATTTCCCACTGATTCGGCGCGCGGCGGTTCGAGAAAGTAGCCGCCGAGCATGGGAGCCAGAGAATTCCGCCCTTACATTGGTAAACGAGAAAGACCGAGCGTCAAACGCGTCGCCGGTTAGTGCCACGATTATGACGATGAGGGTCGTAAAATGCACGCCCTCTTGGGTGGCGCGCTGCACGAATGACGTCGACGACAATGGTGAAAACTCTATCAGTGCCTTTATCGATCTACGTTGCTTTGGATTCTTAGTTGAAATTCATATTTCATTCCCAGTGTCTCCACTCCTCTATCAGAGAGCGAATTTTATCCGATGAGTAGTCTTCGGAACGGGCTCTAGCGACAAATGAGTTCATCTCGGTCATAGGAGCAGCATGGCTTGCAGCCATGCAGGAAATCGCTGAGAGTCGGAGCGGAGCGGTTCAAGCTACGTCCCAATCGTTGCAATTCATCTCCGGTCTCTTTGTCTAAGTCGATGGGGTTGTCAATAACTGTTCAACAACATGCTTCGGGGGCAAAATTTCAAATCGAGGATGGTGGTCACTATCTTCTTTCCCGAGTAAATCGAGATCGCTTTCGGATCAAAAATATTCTTCACCGTTTGAATCGATGCACCGATTGATTGCTTGTTCGAATAACTCTTAGGCGAAGGCTTCGCAAAATCGTGCCTAGACGCAAGTTTGTCGAGACTCCGATGAGGTACAAATTTCGAGCCGGCGCAAGTTGACGGGCTCTGCTGGCGATTTTTAAGCCGGAATCTCGCTTCGATTCTCTTCTTCGAGAACTTCCTGTATCGCGGCGCGAAAATCCGAGCAATGGGGAACGGAATGACTTCAAGAGTAATGGCTGAGAAGATCGCTGGAAGAATTTTCAGAAAAAAATCCCGGAGACCGTAGCCATCATCGAAACGTTAGAACCGATGCTGGCGCTGAAAAACGCTCACAGAGAACAAGCAACGTTCGCGACTCACACTTGCCATCGTGGCAACGGTCGTAGTTGCGGTGGTTCGGAATCTCGGCACCACGCCCGTTCGGCGTTATTTCAGCACGCTTCATCTCTTTCCAGAAGCCCCGACCACTTCATACAGAGGAGCGGTACGTCCCTCTGAGCAGAGGCAAGCTTCGATCGTCTGAAGTAGTTTTGACACAGCGAGCCAGCAACAGAAACGAGGGGGGCGAGCAGAAATCAGCGCGGCTTCGCGCGCATTGATCGCGAGGGATCACTGTACGTATATCGCAGAATACACGGAACAGGATCGATCCTGCATTCCTTTCGGGGGATAACACTGCTCTTTCTATCCCTGTCATCGACTGCCGAAGCTCAAAGCCAAGTCGAAGACACTGGTCGGAGCGAATCGTGATCTCGGATTCGACTACCGAAGTCAGATTGGATCGGGTACCGAAGGCAGATTATGCTCGATGCGAAGGAAAGGATTCAGTCTGACGGGTCACGTTCGACATGTCGAACAATGTCCGTTACTTCTCAGATGTATTCCTACAGATCTCTCGGAATCCACTCGACTTGTCTCAGGTTTCGCTTTCAAGGTCCACAGTATAGTTCATTGTGAGACGCTTGAACGGAGCGGGTTTTCGACTTATAGATCTTAAGAATGTGTTCCACGAAGATACGCACGACCTTGGCAAGATTAGCATGCGGTCTTGGCACCGACTCACGAATGCGGAGCATTCGCGACAGAATCGTTCGTCCACAGAATCTGCGGGAACTTGTCCCCTCCCGAACGATCGCTCAGCCTCAGAGTCAAGCTGAGAGGTGGACTATGGATTTGTCTACTCACTAGGAGGAAATTCACGGAATGATGTACGAAAATCGGACGATTCCTCCTTTCGTTGCCGCGGAGATCCTATTTATGTGGAATGGGTCGGCAGCTCAGCACCTTCTCCTGAATTCAGGCCCCGAACCGCGGTGCAAGGCTACCCCTGCCGGCACGCATCTTCTCAACAGCCTCGGCGCAGCAGTGGGATTAGATTTCTTGTGATTCTTGGGTGCCCTCGTAGATTCCGTAGAGCCCACAAGAACAGAAATCGGCTTTGCTTGTCAAGTGTTTGACTTTGCATTCCTGTATCGCCATCGAGAGCTGTCGCCTATCCAAGCAGGCCGACGGCCCACGAGTTTCGCATCATATGGCACCGACGTCACGTCCGCGTCGCCGTCATCAGGAAGACACTGAAGCACAAGTCACACGAATTGTCAAACGAAAACTGCAACTATTGTCAAATTACAAATACAATAGGCTTGAAGTTACACAGCTCTCTTGGCTGCTCCAACGACCACCAGGCTAACAGACGACAGGCAAAACACTACTTCCGCTCCGCGAAGCAGCTGATCGAGCTCGAAAAAGCCCTCGAAAGAGTTCCGCCAATGAGCTATCCAAACGATGCAGTATCGATGGAAATGGAATGAAGCTGTCTATGTTTCGATGGGAACGTGAGATCTTCTCCGGAATGAAAATGCGCTCGGTCTTGCATCTAGGGCTCGCAAGCGAATCTAATGCCGGAGCCTGGAACAGAAGTAGTACGGCGATCATTGTCTTTTCTCTCCGCTCAAACCCCGGGCTCAAAACCCAATCGTTCTGGGCATCGACGGAAGAGAGAAAATGCACAATCCCCGCTTGGGGCTCCATTAAACCGATCCGGAAAGAAAACCGACCGTCGCGTCGAGGTACCGCTTGAACTCAGTGAGCTGAAGCTATCGCCTGACGGAATGCTTTTCTGTTTTCGAAGAATCCCGAGCTGAAATCGGGAGAAGCAATTGGAGAGGCGAGCGTCGGCATCGTAGGAAAAACGACTAATTTTTTTCTGTGGGCCGTCAAAGGAAGCGACAGAAAGCGGTAGAAAAACTCGGATAGGAACACATTGTTCGACGGTGCAGAATGACGAAGTAAAAATGATGATGATGAAGACACTTCGATTCTAGGTCGCTAGGGCTCGGAATCCGTGGCGAGCACCAAGCCACGCTAACGGAACCATCTCACTCACTCAGTCAGTCCGTCAGATGTGCGCCGCCGTTTTCCGCTAGCTTTGCTGCCGGTGTCGCTGCTGATTCGATGCGTGGATCGGAACGCTCAAGCAGAAACGTACTACGATACTCTCGCCTCGTGAGGCTTTAACGGACGAAGAATTCGAGCACGGCAGAAGATCGGATGTCCGTCGATTTAAATCCAGGATTGCATGTGTTCTTATTGTGATTATTCACGGCTCGCTTGGGTGACTCGCCGACTAGCCGGTTTGACTGCTGGCCGACAAATCTGAAGCGGCAGGTCGCGACGTGAATTTTTAAGCGCGCCAAGTCCCGTTACTAAGGGACAGCGAGCCGAAAGTTATCCACGCTATGCGCTCAGCCATGCGTTGGAACAATCCCTTGACAAAGTCACGCCGTTGTCAACATATGTGTTGTGTCGACTCAATTTGCCGTAATGAGGTAACGCGCACGGCTGATAACGGAGAAGCGTGATGCAGCGTGGAATTGCCGAGGAAAAAAATAATCTCGTCTTCCATCTCGTCATCACACCAACCGATAAATAGTATCGGTCTCGGTTGGTTGCTTGGTTAGTTTGGCGGTTTGATAGCTCGGTGGTCTATACAAAGGCGTTTCACTACATTCCTGTCTGGAGTCGAATCGAACATTCACCAGTCAGTTGGCGAGTCAATCATGCATCCGAACAATCGGAAGTCTCATCCGCGTGTAGGTTTTGATTTTGACGGCGGAGATGTGCGACGGGATTTCTTCCGAATGGTGAGTCGGAGCGGATGCGCCTCGAGAAACATGAAAACCAGGAATGTCCCAATGATCCTCGGAAGATCGAGTGAAGGCTCTGAGTGTGTTTTCTTCGACACGAAGAATAAACTCTCTCGAGTTGCCAACCGTCAATCTGACCGCCCAAAGCTCCACCCTCGAGATATACAGGAATATCATGGATTCTCAGGAAGTACATTCATGAATGGAATTATGCTCCATGATGTCAATCCGAGAAGTTCCGCAGTTGTGTCGGCTCGCGACTCGAGACTTCCCCCTTGGGTAGCGCAAGGTAAGGACTACGTCTACTCGATTTCGATTCCCACTCGAATCGTATGACATCCGTGGGATCTTCGATCCCCCTGGTCATTATTCGGCTCCGGTCTCGATTCATGTAGATCTCTCCGGGCATTAGGTTAAGACCGGAGCCCTGAGAAGAGTTCGGCGCATTCCTGGAAGTATCTCTATTTCTACTTCTCGAATTGGAGCTGATTCCCCCATACGCGCCAAGATCGTCATGCGAGACTCGATCGAAGTATTGAAGCTCACCTTCTGGTTCGTATCGGCCCGGTTCTCGAAGGAATGAAGCTCACAGATGATTTTCTTGTTCTTTATCCATAGGTTGTGACGACACTTTCGTTGACGCTTCTCATACGGTCCTGACGTCTTTCACGTGTTATTCCGATCTGAGCACTCGAAGACACTCGGCAACACACGAGGCCACTGTGTCTACGCAGAGCACCGACTAGCGAAACGAAGTGGTTTGCCGGTGGCACGGCGAAAGCAAAACAGCATTGCCGAAACCTCCTCGCCGCAGGGGTCAGTAACTGCGAGCAGAAAGCAAGGGAGAAGGTATGAACAAGAGAGGGAAAACCGCTAGCCGTTAGCGAAAGAAGTCCGCGGCAGACGACGGCAAGTGCTTCCGCGACAGAGTCAGAAACAGAAAAAATATCAGACAGCTGACTGACCTTGAAAACAGGCGGCCGACTGAGCCGGCGGATAGACGATGCGATCCCAGTTCTACGGCGTAAACTATGCCGGGATGCGTAGTAGATACTCAAAATTCGACTGCCGTCGAGAGAGCTCATTACCACTGCTTTCAGAGTTTCGAATCAGCTCCGATCATAGCAGACGAGCATGGGTTATTCGGCACCGATGATTTTCCGCTGACTCGCCGGCTCATATGGAGACGAAGAGCAATATCGAAAGCTCCTGACAAGCGAGGGAATTCACCACAGGCTTTCATGCTCGAATATATAGATCATCACCTCAGAATAGGACATCCTGGAAGTTCGAGCCGTCAATCCTCCTCCTATACGTAGTCTGAGGCTCACAAGCTGGTCGAGCGTTGTTCCCTCTAAGGAGAGATCCGCTCAGCGGCAGGGAACGGCCACGGAGATGATACGGAGCCGAAAATTCTGTATCGGTGTTCCAGAGGGGATGTGGCTCATTGTCAGATGTCCATAGTCATTCCGTATCAGGCAAGAAAGTTAGCGAAGCCGAGAACAAAAAAGTCATGTTCGAAAATCGAGCTATGTAGAGGATTTATTTACATAGTTAGAATCTAGCTATTTACTTCGCTTCTCGAGAGGGTCCGATTACGCAAGCCCAGCCTGCCGAGGTAGAATCCCCGGCAGGTCTTCGATCATATGAACATGAGACTTGAGCTTTTCAGCATTTGGTCTCCTAAGGCGCCGTCCGCTATTTTTCGCGTCTTCGGTAGCTCATCCAACGAGTCTGACGCGGTGATCGCGGGATAGGACCATCATGCGTTGGTTGCACATGAGCCTTACAAGATACTCACGAGCTAATTTTGCGGCAAAACATCGCTGAAATGGCAGCGTGGCGTGTCGCGGTGCGAAATCGTGCGAGCGAGCCCCGAAATTCCCCTGGTATTGTAGGACTCTGTCGAGGATCGGATCACGGTTGATTCTCAGAGCTAAATTTCCCGATGAGGGTAAGGTTTCTTCTTGATTGTTTGAAGAAAATACCCATGATCGAATGGAGGAACTACGAATTCCGCCGATATCGCAGTTTCTGCGAATATGGCGGATTGACTGGGGTGTAAAACACTTTGAATTGAGGGCGATCGAGGCGAAAAATCCATAAAGTCCTGGAAATCGCTTGCGAATTCGCGGCGATATCGTAGGACATGTTCTCATGACACCAAGAAAATTCCCAAGCGCAATATCGTCACAAAAGAGCGAAATCGAGAGTACTGCGGACAGACTTAGCGTTACATGGTATGTAATCGGCTAATTTGGCGCGAAAGGGTCAAAATCGGCTAAGAATGGGCTCTCCGGGCCGGGATTGAGAGCAAGATCCGGATTGAGCTGATTCGGGAAGAGAATGCGCATCTATTCCGCTCGTGGAATAGAGATCGCGGAAGTCGCGGGGAAATTGATGAAAATCGCGGAAATCGGCCGAGACCTCAGGAATCCGCCGTTTTCGTGCAGACCGCGACCTCTGCGATTTTAAGGCAGCCTTTCTCATGATCTATGACTCATGCCTGATTCCGATGGTCTGAGGTGTCGGATGAGAGATGCTCGAGTATACTAATCGAGGGGACGGACGGGATCGCAAAAAGGTCTTGGGGATGGAGTTCCTTACGTCATCGAACTGATCGCGAGAAATCTTAAAGCTCAATCGTAAGCCCTCAATAAGGACGGCCTGGCTCGGGTTCGAAATCCATTCCACACGAACGAGCGCTGCGCTACCCTGTGGACTCATGTCTCATTCTTGCTGGCATATGCAGTGCTCGTGAGTTTTCTGTCCGGGGCGGCCACGGATACTTTCCGCCGTTCCCCCTGAATGCAGCGCTAAATTCCTCCAAGCTGCCCTTCAGTGATACTCGGGTATATCAGCCTGGTGGCTACACTGACAATGATGAGCCCAAAACCGTACCGGAGCAACATCTTCCGGAGTTTAGAGAGGTCATCGTGTTACAGAAGATTGCCCTTTCCCTAGTCGCTTGATTTGCTCCCTCCAACAAATGCGGTTATGATGATGAGTGATGATCTCGAAAAGATTGGCTCCTGAAGGCCCGGTGGAATCCTCGTGTACATGATGAATGTGTCATGCTTTGAGGTCTCCCGACGAATCTTGTAGCATGAGTAGTGATTAAACAAAATACACGATTGACCACATCGGTTCTACGCATTACGAAAGGGGATACCAGTAGTCCGTGAATGAACTGACAGCAGCTGATGTGAACTCGCTGAAAATCGAGGATCGTCCTGATTCCGGCGCCTTCCTGACTTCGAGATGTTCCGCCATTCGTCTAGGCGAGCGGGAACTTGCGCGTCGGTTCAGGTATAGGTACGGGTATTTAGTCCTTCTGAACCTATATGTATCGGACTAGGACCGTCCGAAGATTCCCGACAGACTGTGTAGACTATCGAAAGGCCCTAGGTCGACTCGGACATCAGGATTCAGAATAATGTTTCACATGTCCGCGCCTTCTCCGGAAAGTCGAGATCAAATTCAGGAAGTGAGGAGCTCTCCGAACATAGCCTCAATCAGATCTCCGAAAGCGCACCCGCCCGAATACTGCCACGCTCCGCCTGTAGGGCCGGAGTCGTGATTCACAGGGTTCCCAAAGCTCTTCGGAGTGAGGTATCCCTCCCTTGAACGCTAAGCAACCCGAGGAGCTCGACCTCCTTATCCAGAGTGCAAGAGGAGGATGATCAACGACCGGTGTTATACTCGAGCAAATAACATACGTTCGACTTCGGAATGCTCCCTCAGAGCGGACCAGGCTCAGCTTCACGCCTCGCTGGGGAAGAGCCAAATTCGAGATTGTCGAAGACTTCATGAGAGGACGGATACATTTTAGCCCCGAAGTCGGGCGCCGACGTATGCGTGCGAAGCCCGTAATTACCATAATATTAGGAGACCCTCGTGAGTGGAATCAGTCCCGATAGTGAGAGTACTTCGGGACTTTCGTCGGACGAGAGAACGGATGAGAGACTTCTCTGCTATTCAAAATTAGTTTTGTCGCCTCCCTGCTCTCGAACTGTGAAGGATCTCATCCAGCGAGCTGCATCCTCTCCATAAAGAACGAATGATTTTTTCGAAACACCGTAAGTGGGGAGCACACCCGCTCAATTGACATCGTCACCATCGCTGGTGGAGAGCGCCCGAGATGTGTCACGGGTGCTGACTGCTGACTGTGTGGAAATTCGGATCCTGTGATCGTCCAAATCGGGGAGAATGCCCGGCAGGGCACCCCGTGTACTTGAGAAAACCTGCCCTGGTCGTACCGACGCGACGTGCGCACTTGAGACAACTGAGCTAAGGAGTGGGAGGAGGGAGGCGGGAACGAACAGACGAACTCAGGAAAGCTCAATTGACATTTTCGATGATACCACTCCATGTCATATCCAGTTCCGCAAGTCTCGCCGAGCTCGAACTGTATTCCCGGGATGCTGCCTAACCAGGAATCACCTGCCCATCGCGAAGTTGGACGCGACGTAGCTATCAAGATCCTCATGCACCTATCCTCAGAGGATCGTAGGTTAGAGTAGAGCGATTCGTGATTGCTCCGTCCTTAGATGTGTCGGCGATATCTTGGCGGGTAACGTCGAAATCCACAGACTACAGGAATTGTGGGCATCTCAACTACCTTATTGAAATAAAAAAATGAAATACCTATAGGGATACTAATTCGACTAGCTTACCCCGTGCGATACGCAAATATATTCATTGGGAGGGATTCGCCGCGGTAATCCCTTCAGAACAGCGAAACACGATACTTCGCTCAACTCAATCGGGGATCGTGTAGCCCACCTCCTCGCTTGCCAGAGTACCGCGAAGGTGGATGACTTCAATGAGCGAGGATTCCATTATAACGAGTAAGTCCCCCATACGTTGTGCGCGCTAATGAGATCTCACTCGGTTGCATTCTGAGCCTTCTGAGCTGATTACGCGCGGGATCGAGCCTGGAACTATTTCGATGAGTCCTCATCCAGATACGACGCGCGCTTGGAATCTCCAAAAATCCTCTGGGGAAAAATCCATTTTTGTCCATGAAGAATGGTGCCACAGCTCGGCACCGGCTCGCACGTCGCTATTTCGACAATGTTAGTCGTGGATCATTTTCGAGGAAGATGGGACACAGGAGAGTCCGCGACATGCGATTCCCGATTGCTATGGCGCTCTGAAGAGGTTCTGACGTTGGGTGATCGAAAACATTGAGGCAAGAAGCTCTCTTGTCATGCTAACGGTCGAGAATTATGCCTTCTCATACACGGGGCTGTGGTTACAGCCGACGTTCAGCACCTAGGAATAGGAATTCCCCATGCGGGAGGACTCGAGCTTAGTCCTGCACGGCTAGGAACACGTCCTGGAATCGGGAGTCGATGTCGATGACCACCTCAATAATCGGTCTTGCGACACTTGAGTCTCGTCTCTTCCAGAGAATCGAGGCATTCTTCGTCGCTGATGGAACCCGTCGGCATCCCTGCCTCAGGTCATCTGGACTCACCCCTTTGCAGAGTTTCCCATGGTGTCCCCGATGGCTTCCTCTGCGGAAGTCGCGCTTGCTCCGTAGTTCAATATTCCACTGGAAAAGTCTCGATTCAATGCTTGTTCCGTGCTTCGGAGAGAGCGCGAAACATCGGTTGCAGATCCATGAACGGAAGTGTCAGCTCGTTGGATGAGGACTCCCACAGATACTCGCGTACGTCTTCGAGCGTGCTGACTTATTTTGCTTAGCTAGTTGGACGGATAAATGTTGTTTATGTGGCCTTAATGAATCGATCGATCCCCTAACAAGATGTAATGGAGGAGTGACGTATCAGGGTGCCTTGTTTCGGAATCAGACGGTTACTTCGAGCGAGGCTTGACTTGAGGCCGGAATGCGAGCGGGTTCCCAGGTGGTGAGCGGAGCCGAGACGTCAATGCACGAACCATTAGCTCGCTTCCCAAGAGACCTCTGTCTAGAATCGCAGAGCCAAGCCGTCCGCATCTGAGTGAGTGAGTGATACCACTTTGCTTATACCGTTCGGCCCCGACCGAGCTCCTCGTGTAATTGTCCCTCGGTCTCACGCTCTTCCACTCCACTGACGGAGAGCTCTCGGTGAAGCGAAACGAGGCTCTTTTTTCCGAGATATTCTCTGTATAGATACGATTTCCGAAAATCATCCTGATCCTCGATTCCCGCGGATCATTATCGAGAGATAAAGTTCAATCCCAGGCAGGGATCCGGCTGTCTACTCGATCCATATACTTCTTGCTCCCGCGAGAATCACCGATGCCGAGCGTGGTGCTCTCAGATGATCGTGCCTGTGTGTACAGGCTGACTGGAGCTAAGGACGAAACACAATTCTCTGTGACTAGGCTTGAGTTAATTGATACCCTGTCCCGGTCAGTATCGGATTACTCCGTCGCCCCTGTGATGAGTGGGTGTCTCGGAGAGGCGATGAACGAGCAGGTTTCTCGAGTTTCACCACATCGTTGCCGGCGACTGTAGGTAGGTGTCGTTCCACTAATGATGAATAAATCGACGTCGGCCGCTCCGATATGCTTCGATGATGCATACTTCATCCACTTCTTTCTCGCGTCGCGTTCGCCAAGGTCGTTCGACTGTACCGCAAGAATGTATTCCCGGGAACTTCACCTTGGAGGACTTCGAGGTCCGGACAAATACCTATCAATGAAAGAGTACTAAGGATCATTCAATGGCTCCACAGAGAGCGGGAAAACGCCAACGAATTCTATTCGCCTCTTATGCCTTAGATCTTCACATGAACGGAGTTCTCTGGCTCGGGATAGTTCGAGCCTGTCATGAATGCACGAATCGAGCTCTGAAGACGCGTCAAGACGTCAAACGACGAGCCAGAACCAAGGACATTAGTCTCAGAACAAGAGAGAACCTCCACATCCCTCCGGAGCTATGCGAGATGTACGCTGGGGCGGAAAGGTCTCGACGCATCTGCGACAGAAGGATTCATTTTGTTCAGGTAGAGGAAGTTCTCCAAACAAAGTCCATTCAGGGCTCGAACGGTCCGCTGGTAAACACTGAGTACATATGCGCGACTAAGCGGTGCTTATATCGCCTGAAAAAACACAGCTTCTATGCAGCTCTGTGCTCCTAACATACGTACATATCTCTCCAAATACTTGCTCAAGCGTCCGCTCGCGACTCCCGGCGCACGCGAGACTCTAAGCCTATCTATCTGTCTGTCGGCGACTCGCGCCCTAGCTCCGGCTACAGCAGTGCTATCGAGGCGCCGGTTAACGGCACCGTGACCCTCTAATCGTGTGGAATATCTCGCGCTCTCATCTGGCACCACAAACCGCTTAGAGGCGATATGGCGCGCCTCGCGTGACTCATAACGCTCAAACATTGATGCCTGCGTGCAATACAAGCAGCGACATTTGATAAGGAGACGATCGCTTGGTAGTAGTAGCTTTGTTAGCGGAATTCATTCAAGGCGCCCACGCGAGACAGTTCCTATCGTCCATACAGTTCGACGCATGACATCGATATTCTATGTACTCAGGGTCTTGACGGAGTACCTAGCTCCTCTCAGTCTGCAGCAGCAGGTGAAGTAAATACCATTGAGTCGCTCTATCGCGGAAGAAATGCAAAGCACCCTCTCTGCGCTCGAATCCGAATGATGGAATGGGCGAGTCTACTGAGGGCCTGCGGAACGGACTACGGAAGAGCCAGCTTCAGCCACGGCGCGGCGGTAGACTTCTCTGACATGTCCCCGATAAGAGCGACCGGAGCTAGCTCGAACGTACGGACGGACGATCCGCCACTCGTCTGCTCTATGTAGTCAGAGAGCTTTAAAGTGTCGCCTCTGCTGCGAAGAGATTATCCCCTGATCGTGCAATGAATGACCTCCGTCGGCTTTTTCGTCGCTGTCCAGTTTTGTCTCCGCGATAGGATCGGCATTCATGAGCGAGAATCTGATACTTTTGCTGCTCGATATTGCTCCTTCCGTACGGCAGAATCATCGTGCTTGCCCGTCGCTCGTCGACCGGGTCCTCGACCCGGGTCTTCGTATCGCACCAATGATCCGTGTAGGTATGCACATATTGGACGTAAGTTCCATTTATTCCCCACCCGGAGCGCATCGTGCTGCACGGATGCACATTCTGTTTATTTCCGTTTGATCGCGAGAAATTCTCAACTGAGCTGTCACACGCCCGCGGCTACGATGATTTTATTGTATTAGAGCAGTGTCGGTGAGCGGCGACGGCACGCCGTCCCTGATAGACCCACGGGCTAAATAACTCTGGATGAAACCGAACTTGATTTAGAAATTGAATCCGACCACGCTTTAGGTATCGCCAATCTCGAGCCTGCGGCACTGGTTGCTTTCGCCAACGGATTTGATGAAGGCGTTGATAATCGTGTGAACGCGCGCTGTCGCCACGGATTTTCAACGATGATTACGGGATGCATGAGGTGGAAACAAGTAAATCAGTTTGGAGTTCGCGGCTGTCTCGTCGACATTTTATTGAATCATTCTCCCCGCTCGCCCAGTTCATTCTGCTCTTCCTGGAGCCCGACCGCCCCCTCAACGCTTGGCTGTTCCGTCGGCCGAATTCGTTGATAAAGTTTCGTCCCCTGAGGCGAAGCATCTCTTCTCTCTCGCACTCCGTTCCAGGGCCACATGAATACAACACTGTCGTCAGTCGGTCGCAATGAATAATTCTTACGCAATTCTTCCGGTGTTTCCAGTACCCTCAGGCTGTGATCGGCGGCGGAAAACATTCAGATTGCCTCGCTTCACTTTCTTTTTCATGCGCGCACAAGCAGGGGTCCGCCGCCGACCGTGCGGACTTCGTTCTGGCGGAGAATTTCTCGGGAGGCGTGTGCGTTCCCGGAGTTCTCCAGAAAGAAGAAGCTCCCTCATCGTTTATTCCGTGCTTGGAGCTCACGAGAGCACGATTCCCCCTTGCTTCGTCGAGAGCTAGAGCTGTTGGTCCGAAAGTTTCACTCGCGGCACCTCTTGCCGTAAGCGGGCGGCGGACTTCACCCTAGGCGTTCTCATCCAGCGTCGAACTCATGCCTATGTTTATGACGGTGAAGCCCAGGAGGGAAAAGTTCCCATCGAGTACGCTACGGCAAGATACAAATTTTACCCCTTTCCTCGAGGATCAGTGATCTTGTCATTGTGCGACGTGTGCTCCATCCCTCCCTGATCTCCAGATTCCGTCGTTTTCCGCGCTCTCCCCGGCCCGCTTACGCTAAATAACCTCGCATGGTTCGTTGCCCATAGTATCATTACGAAAAACCTTAAGGGTTCTTACGGGCTCTGTCTGTCTGGGTTTGAGATAGCTGTCAAGCTCAGATACTGCACAGTTGGACCGAAACTCTACCGGCCAGGCTTCGCGGGCAGCATCGGGCCAGTCGCAGTCGGTGGTCGTCCATCTCGGCGTGCATACTCCTCAGGTCTGGTTCCCTCTATCTGGGGACTTCTGTCTGACTGACGGTCAATGGCTGGTTAGTTGGAGGGTGCATTCGTTCACACAGAAGAGTCATTCTTAAAAACTCCGAGCTCGTTCGCGTCTCCTAATGAGAGCAATAACAATCTAGTGGCCTCGGTCTGTCTATTTTAAGGAAGCGAGCTCCTTCGCTCGACAAGGTGTTCAACAAACCCCCTGCCGCCCGTGTCGAGTCTTGATAACACTCAATGTCAGGCGGATGTCTCCCGACAGATTGACTGGCCGGATCTAACGACAACTTCTGCTTGCAATCAGTCTCTGTTGCCCTCTCTTCTTCCCCCGGAACCCACTGATTCCCACTCAGTAAACAATTGCTTGACGCAGCCTGCCTTTCGCTCTACGTTCGGGCATAGAAACACGTCGACAACCAGAGAAACTCCAATTTGTTAGATTTAGAGCGGACAACTGGGCTCGGATAGCCGGCGGATAGATAGCTGGGCTCAGTCGAAGTTTGCCCGAACCTTCATCAATTGCGGTTTGCACTAGTGTGCGCAATACCAATCGGACTCTGTCACCTTTTGACGGGTATCCGGCTCGCTTGCTTATGCTGGGCGCAGAACAGGAAAAGCGCCGCAGCGCCCCGCTCCTCACCTCACTCCGCATCGGGCAATCCGCTCCACAGCTCTATCAACAAAATCGAACAGGCACCGAACGATGCGCGAATCCGAGGTCCGAAGAACCCCTGTGACAACGCGAGCGCGGGCGCTGAGCGATTTGAACCCAATCGATACTTCAGGTCATTCCGGAATCCGACTCATCCGATCCTCAGCAACGGCCAAAATTCTTGCCGTAATTGACAGAGCTGATTATTTTAATTCGCACCACATCTCATGGCGTGCGAAGCCCTTTGAGCGCCTCTAGCCGCTGGGAGCTTTCGAACTTGCTGCCGTTAGAATCCCACGAGAAGTGTCGAGAGAACGACCCGGGCGCAGTTTTCGAGTGCCAAGAAAAGCCTCTAGGATGTCCGGATGTCGAGTTATTGACGATTCGACATCAAAACATCTGTCGTTCGCCCTCCGGTGGAACGCAATGTGCGCAGAATTCTCCCTGACTGAATGTTTATAGATTGAGAGGAATTTCTTAACTCTGCTTGGAATGTTCTCGGAAAGCGATGCCTTTGAATCGTCGCATCTCAGGAATACAGTGAATGCTCCTCACATAGGAACCCGGTGCAGCGAAATACTCAGTATGACGGATTTTTGTCCTTGGTCTCTTCGGCCTGATTTTCATAGAGGCAGTGCTGATATCATTCCGTACCACGAGCGGAATTTCGGTTCCGCGCGAGGTTCTCTAGCAAGGTTTCACTATCGCTTCCGGGAATCATCAAAGGATGGGAGATTTTATCTCGGGAAAGAGAAGAATTACCACTTTCGAGGCGGTTATGCGCGCGCTATGGAGCGACAGCTGGCCAGAGATCCTTGAGAGACAAGGTGAATCAGGCGGTCATGTGTTGATGGCGAAGAATCGTACGGTATTGATTCCGACGATGTCATGAGCGCGGGGAATAATTGAGACCTCAAAACAATTCCTCTCTTGTTTGTGCTTGACCATGACGGACGAAAACCGTGAGCCCCTTTCACGAGTCGTCTCGCTGAGTGAGATGCATTGATCCCACGCAGGACAATCAGGCTATCAGCTGGTGCAAGAAGTCCGACTTGATAGCTCGTTCCCTCCAGTCTTGCTTATTTCCTCGGCCTGACTCGGTCGAAAATGAGCGAATGTTCTAGTCACGTGAGAGAACGTCTCGTGTATCTCCGAGCGACCCTTGTTTCCTTTCGATGCCGGAACTGCTCGTTAAGCTCTTTTTGAGCGCCCATGCCGCTGACGAATTCTACCGGCAGTCATCCTTGAGAGCAAGCTACACATCCTGGAAAGCCGGACGAAATTTGCGACGAATCAGAGAACGCCGGAGCTCGTCGGGACCGTCTGCGGGAGGAACGCTCAGCGACCCGCCAGCCGGTCGGTCGGGAACAGCCCCGCGAGACGGAACCTCTCCGCGCTCCGGGTTGTTCGCTGAACGAATATTACATTTCGGCAAGAGGGAACGCAGACCGACAGCGGGAGAGCTGAGTGAGCGACTGACTGACTTACAGATCCGACTGTCTGCTTGGCTCGGCCGCTTGCTTCGCATCAACTTTTAATGACATCACTACTTCGGTGAGCGTGAGGGAACTATCTCTGTAAGATATATCCTTTGCATGGATCCAAATCTGCGGAGCCTCCCATTGGCCGTCACTTCCGGAGAGGGTGATTGGTCTTTTTTCCGTACAGCATACTCGATGCGTAAGCGTATGCAGGAGTAACATATGTGAGCGGGGCATCGTCCTCCGGGGTGAAGCCACTCCGTTCGGAGCGGCATCTAGTTGTGTAAGCGATGTAACGTGATTAAGTGATCCATGCCTGTTTGCTCAAAGCGCTGGAAGTTCAATTAGATTTTCTCGAATTTTAAGCGAGTATCAGACGGCGTAAACATCGAAGTTCCGGATCACTTCGCCCCTCCGAGTGATCTCCGCTCGCCGAACATCCGACAAAACATGACGACTGGAGTCGGGATTCCTTGCCACGGTCCGCAAATTTCCCGAGAGAGAGAGCGAGGGGGAAGAGACTTTGCGTACGATCCGCTTAGCGAGTTCCGAGAAGCCAATCGACGTCGTCGCCTGACCTCGTTGCAGCAAGTGGGCTCCGGTTCTCCGAGCTATCCGTGCTCGCCTCCTCCGTGCAGCCTTTGAAGTGCGAGCTGCGTCCGCGTGCATCGAGTGAATTGAGAAAAAGTCTTCAGGTCCTTTGAATGCAAATGCGTGCTTGGATGTTTGGTTCACTCACTCGGGAGTCGGCGAGCCACTCCGGAGCACTCGCTCAGCATCTGTCCGATGGGTCGCTCGGTCGGTCTACCCGACCAGGCAGGCGGGCGAGAGTCGTAGCCACACAATTGCTGGAAGTCGACTCTCTGTTAGGGTTTGAATGAGATTGACGGCGGCTTCCTCGTTTCCTTTGTCCTTGTCGTCGATGTTCTGTCCGGCAGGGTCGGCTGGGACACTTCGGCTTCAAGTTGTTTTCCTTGCCGACCAGAGACCTCACGGGCGGATCGCGTTGGTGCTGGCGGTGGACTTCCATGAGAGCTCGTTGCGAGAGCCGCGTAGAGAGGAGCACGAAGGAGCAACTGGTTGAGCATCAGCCATTTCCGAGGAGGTTTTCGCCCCTCGCGTCTCGGAATCTTGCCCGACCTCACTTTCGCTCAGCTCAAGGTCGTTCCAGAGAAACTCTTATTCCTCACCGTGGGACTTCCTCTGCTTGTTAGAGGAGATCCCCTGATCCCGACTGCGTTCTCGAGAAGAGGATGAGCCGGATCGTCAGCGATAGTAGATGCCGCGTTTCGTTTCGCAGATGATTGATTATTCCTTGTCAGGTCGTCATTTCCGGAGGATCGGGGTCTCGCGTGGGCTTCAGTACTTTTTCGTTTCACTCCGTGAATCCATTCGACCCTGTTTGTTGAAGCAAGGGTGTTAGGATCGTGTCCGTTTCGTCCTCGACGGCGAGGCAATTACTGTGGTGCCTTCTCACGTACGGGGGATCCCATCGATCACTCGGCTTGACCTACTCGACGTGGTTTGGACAGGGGACAACTAGAACAGACGAGTACTGAGGAGAAAAACTCTCGCGGGTCCCACTCCGACATGTTGCCAAAAATCTACCTACCATATTCAGAGGACTTTTTTTTCGCCTGTCGGAAGCTGCTGGAGAAACAAATCGCTCGTCTGGCTGCAGAGGTTGATCCACCTTCTGGAACTAATGAGAAGAAGCACTTCCTCGAAGTCATAAGGGCACTTCCTCGAAGTCATGAGGGCACTTTCTCCGGCGAGCTCACGGCTCAATCAGAGCCGCTTGGTTGCAGCGCCAGGCGATATCCTTCGACATTTGGGACATCCTTCCGAGTTCGAAAGCATAACCCATCGACCTTTAGCGCGATCACATTCGCTCTCTTCCGTTTCATCTGAGCAGACGAGCTCGTTGCCGAGACGTGTTAATGGCATGGTCTCCTCTAATGAAGAACTAATTCATTTCCGTGGCAAACGAACCAGAAAACGGGGCCAGTTTTCCCATATTAACGGAGCACCTAACGAATGGACAGACAGCTGGTCGCCTGGTCGGACACCCGTTGAATAGAGATTGGATTTAACGACTCGGACCCCCGTAACGAAGCTCCTCATGGCACTGCTTCCGCGTGGCTATCGGCGATATGTTCTCGCGTTGGAAGACTCCCCCCCCCCCTGTCCCACGGGGAAATTCGGCACAGCTCACGAGCTGCCCACTGCATTTCCCTACTACATACACATCTCGGGAATCCCTCACCGAGCTGAGCTCCGGAATTAAGACACCACCCTTCGAGTTGACGACTTCGCGACTCGGATCGATACCGAAGCTGGAATTCTGAGCTTCTTATAGGAGCGCCTCAGAGGTCTCGCTCCCGTCGCGGGAGCGCCGAGATATCTGGATCGGCACTGGAACTCTCGCGTCGGAATCGATCCTCTTCAGGGACGCTAAACATGCTCCGCTAAACAAGCCGTAATACAATCGTGCAGTAACGCCGGCGCCGCACCGCCAGGGCAGTGCATGAGTCGGCTGCGTGAACAGAAAATGATCTCGAGAGAATCCCGTGAGCTTGCGAGCACAGGCCTCGTTGCCCACCCGTTTCCATTGACCTGCGAATTTTAAACAACCACGATGCGGAACTTATGCGAGCTCGCTTTTGAGGTAGAGCTGGAGCGTCAATTGGGAGAGAGAGAAGAATCCTCCACGATTGGCTTACCTTTTACAACTTGCTTCGTTTCCCCTGGAGAAAGTAAATACGCGGGTCTCGAGTCGTGAATATTCACAATGTACGCGGCCGCGGGCCACAGCGAGCTTGTGCTACTAAATTGCCTCCACTCGTAACGATAGAATCCTTGCTGTGCCCAGCAAGAACGAGTGATAAACCTGCACTTTTATAGTATGTATTATACCGGATGGGATCCGTCTCGCGTGGGAGGCTCGATGGTATCTGACCGCGATTCGCATACATTCTACCAGAATAACTGCGACCATCGTTCGACGGCAACGTCCACGGGGGTTCCGCCATGCGCTCCGCGGCTGACCATTGATGATCACCACTCGGGACGGAACTTTGTGCGCTAGTTCGATAGATCGGAAGTTTCTAGCTCGTCGCTCAAACCCGTCTCGAATTCCCGTCTAAAATTAAACCCCATGCAGAAACAAGTCAGGTAACGTGGATCGATTGGTGCCCCCGTCTGCGTCTACCCCAGCAAGGGAGGACCTCCTCTCCATCGAGGGGACGAAATCGCGATGTCCCGTACTTTGGATATTCTGAAAATGGACGATAATTTTGCGGTCCATGAATCGATCTAGATACATGACTTCCTCGGAGTAACATTCCCTGTTTCGCCCGCAAGCTCGACGAGGAAATTCTGAATTTAAACAAAACATTCGCCCCAGCCATTACCGGTACTCACATTCCATTGTAAACGCGATGCATTCCGAGCTCGACAAAGGACCGGTGAGTTCCGTTTGTCTAGTCGCAAAGTGAATCTCTGGCGCCGAATTTTCAGAGCGTCGAAAATCCCTCGCGTCATCTCCCCACGCGATATCCATCCTATGAAATTCCGGGACATGTATCCTAGAAGAGCTGTGTGGTTAAGCGTGTGGCAGATTTATCGATGTCAGTGAGACATTCCGCGGGAAGTTGAGCCATCGGCTCGAGAGAACGAAAGCGTTATCTTCTTTTCTCCTCGAGAAAAGAGACAACTCTCCCGTCTCACTTCACGCCTAGGTCTGGCTTTGAGTCAGAGGGTGCAAGCGCGGGGACCGGCATATATGTATTGGGATTTGCTACATCGCAGACGGGAACCCAGGACCCGCTCGGGGTTCCGCGCTGCTGCTGAGCCACGGGGATATCTAGCGTCGAGAAGGCTAGTCAGCCCTCCGAATTTCGGAAAAAGAGCAGTAGAGCCAATCCAGTTGAAGCCGCGCCGAACAAGCGAATAAGAGTGAGCAGGCAAGCGAGCGGCAACGCGCGAAGTGCTGGCGAACTCAATCAAAAAATTTGTTCCGAATTTCGCCTTCGAGAGAGCTGATTCGCGAAGAGATGCGAATCGATGACGAACGCTGCAACAAGCCGGCGCTCGATTGCAGCTCCGATTTCTGCCGAAGCGTCGAATTCCCCGGAGCGTCATCGGAATGGATATGACGCCGTGTTCGCGGGCTGTTTCGAGCTCTGCTCGGTCGGGCGCCGGCCGTGATATTACATCGGGTCGGGAGAAGAGGGAACGAGGGAGGAGACGTTAGAACCAGATCTAGACTGCGCCGAGGGAGTCACACAGACAGACCGAGAGGAAGGAGCGAAGGTGCGGGATATCTTCGCAGGTAATACACACTCGGGATATGATGAGATATCTTCGTTGTGCTCCTGCACCGGTATCGAGCTCGAGAACCCGTTGTGCGAAATCCTCGGCCGGTGAGCCTTGTCTGCAGACAACTCTGGAGCCGGAAACACGGATGTGGTTCTCGACTAGCGGATCACGAAGACTCTGGAATCGCTGATGTCAATCGAATGGAGGGAAGGAGGATACTGATTACAAACACTGCGAGGGAACGCTCGGATTATCGATACCTTGATGAATTGTTCGCTTATGGAATCCTGTTCCGGTGAGGAGTCGTGGTCTCTTCTGGATCGAGACTGCTTTGGGAAGCACTTCTTCCGAGTCGTCGCTGCACAAGCCTCACCAGCCGGACTTCGTCCGATGGTTGTCTCGCCAGTCAGGGTCAGGGAATGATTTCCAGGGAGTCACCTAATTTCCGTGGACTCGTGGACCGAGACTCTTCTGCCGGAGGGAGAAGATCTCCGGCCCCCCAACGCGGAAATGCGAGCCTGAACTCGTCGGCCTACTCCAGTTGTGAGTTCCTACACACGCGACACGTTTGTCCTCGGACCTCAGTGCTTTTACAAATTGTCCGAAACTCCAACGCGGAATGAGTGCGCTACCAACAAGTTTTGAAGCTTTGCGCTTCCAGAGAACATGCTTTATCTCACTCTGGAGGAAGGAGTTGTATTTTCTGATCGGATTAGACGCTCGCGCCTTCGGCAGATCATTCCTCCCTGTGAGGATTTCGATGCCGAGAGGATCGAGCTCGACAAAAAGCTAGGGAAACGGATAAGAAATGGAGGGAAGTAAACTCCATTAACTCTCTACCAACACGGCTGTGAGCCGCAAGACTCCAGTTCTACATTGCGCTGAGCTTCCAGTGAAAGAGTTGAAACATGAGGAATCACGAAAAATCGAGACGCCCATTCTCGCCCTGCTCCCTCATCCTTCCGGCGTGCAGGCTTCCTCATTCGTGTTCCCTTCCCCAGAAGTTGATTTTCTTTCGGTAAATCCCCCCGCAGTCTTGCGTTGATCATCAGTATTCCGCGCACAAGTCCAATATCAACTCACCAGCTAGCACGCCGGCTTACTAGACGCAGCCGCCATGAGGCAGTGAGTCGTTCGGCCGACCTTTTCCTTGCGACCTAACAAGCCATTTGTGGATCCAAATTAGTACCCGACTCGCCCACTGGGCAGTTGCGTCAATGAAAGGAAAAATAGTAGGGAAAGAATACGACGCTCTGCAACGCTTGTGCGGGGAAGCTGTGGAAGCCGAATGAACGATCGTATGAATGAATGTATAAAGGTACCTACGTGCGTCCATTCCTTAAAAGAACCTGTTCGCCCCCCGAGTCTAAGCACAGTCATCTCCGGTCATCTACGCATCGGATTGAGCCATCCGGTCAGCAAGTTCCAGCCTGATGGGGAATTTCTGAAAATATCGTTAACATCCGTCCGTTGAACAGGGCTTAGGGATAAAAACGTTTTCACCTGCAGAAAACAGGGTCTGTCGAGGAGCAGGCCCAGCAGTTATTCATCTTCAGATTGAGGACAGCCGCGGCATGCGAGAAAGATAGAGAGTTGGAGTGAGAAGAACTCAGGGAACGATTGCCGCTTGCCCGACCGATGCAAGCCAGCCAGCCAGCTAGTCTGACGACTGATCGAGCCGTAGGCCGAGCTTCGAACCGAAAGCGGGGTCTTCAGAGGATGGATATGGGGAGGCATATTCGGGCTATTCCGTCATCAGATTGAAGATTGGCATGTGGTGGTCTTTTTATAAGGAGGGGAAATTTTTCATTAGGTACCGGCATGACATGAGTCTCGTCCCGAACCTCGCCAGGAGACCTATGCACTATACCGCCGTTAATTTCAACGTCCAACGACGTCCGCTCAAATGTTCGTATGCGTTAGTTTTAATCATCGCCGCAGCTACTCACAAGTTATTCATCAGGAAGCCCTGACGTCTAAAAGCCCCACGTCGCTTCGACGACTTTCATGCTCTCGTGCCGACAGAAGAATCAATATTCTGCCTGGCTGGCCGACCTCAGGAAATGAGCATGTGCATGTAAAAACCACGCAGTGATCGGAGATGATAAAACGGACCGCGGATCGATGAATGAGGAGGATCGGGGTAACCGGAATAAAAAACAAGGTGCCGCGTCCGTCAGCGCTAGGCGATGTTCCTCAGCCGAAGGAGAAGCGTGGCTCTTCGAATGTCTGTTTTTGTTGACGTCATCAGTACGGAACTCTCTAACAAGATTAAAGAGTTTCCTATGGTGGATATATACAGCCGGGGGATCAGACGGGAAGCCGCCAGGATGAAAGGAGTTTCTAAAGTGAGAGTGGTAGAAACCAGTGTAGCATCTACGTGAGGATTCTGAGCTGAATTTCACCACTCGAGCTGGCACGGCACCGCACCGCGCCGGCGTTCCCAGCCTGCCCATCGGAACGGATCGACTTTGAACAACGGATCCGAAGGATCCTAGGTGAAGCCGCGCAGACCGACCGACCCACCTCCCCCGACTTCGAGAGCAGTTTAGTTTGAACCATACATATATAGACAAGACAATAAGAGTTACACATCCCGACCGCGAGGTTCCAGACCCTTGTTAGTCAGCCTTAAATTTGGGCTGACGATATTAAATTTCCAACCCAGAAGCAAACGAAACGGATTTTCTCGGAGGGATGGAAGGCTTCTTAAATGAATACATATCCCGAGAATACGACTGAAAGTTGGATTCCGCTGTTTTGCGAGCTTCGTTTCGCTTCTTCCGAGCGATGTAGTTTCACGGCGGATATCCGGCTGTTCCTCGCGTCTGGGGAACCGCGTCTGGTAATGTTCCGAAACATTCGATTTTGATGCATTGAAAATTTTCTGCCGATGCAAGCACGGTGACTTGCGAGCCGGCGGAAGCTGCAGCAGCACCGACGTTGCCGACGGCTCGGCGCGCTCCACCGTGAAAGTCAATCAAGATATTTTAGACATTGGATGAGGAATATCGGCTGAGCAAGCCGTATCCAGCGACCTGCTTGATATACCGTTGCAATGTATAGCGGAATCGGAAGTCGATATTTTGATTTCAGAAACAGAATTTTCGCTCGGGAGAATCCCCCCTGCGTAGCGCCTGAGATGTCATGGGACGTTTGTTCCTCCTTCTCTACAGGGGGGCTCCCACGTCAAGTTGACGCGAATAAAAAAGTGCAGCCCAAAAATCGTGTTCGCCGGTCAGGTTTTCCGCCGGTCCCTGTCGAGAATCCCCGCTAATTGTAGACCGGCGTGAATAAAACAGCAGTTCCGCCGAGAGCGGCCGGAAACCACCGCTTCGGTCTGGCGCGAAGCCGACCAAACTTATCATCGAAGCTATCGAAATTGGAAAAAAATCACACAGCGAAAAACCTCCCCCAATCCGCTAGCGCGAACGTAGAATCTCTAGCGTCTATTAAGCTAACGAACACGCCGAGCCTATGGAATTCGGGCTGATTCGAAAAACCTGCTCATCCGAATCGGAACGACGACCGATAGGAGTCGCTCGGAATCGGAGCCTGCGGATTGTAAATTCTGAAACAATCACGAACGAGGCAGATGAGCTTGGGGACGCGGCCGACTCGAGCGTCAATGTTGCTCAATTCTGTACGGCAGCGCACAACTTGTTCCTCGATTTTGCGTCTCTCGTTCCATCGCATCTTCGGTGCCGGGCATCGAGACGCGTCTATATTCCGATGGGAATAACAAATCGTGCCGAGAAAAAGACATCGTGTACGTACACTCTTTCGTCGCTCGGTGGCTCCCCTCGAACTTGCTTGCTTGCTCGCTCGCTCCCCCGCTCACTCTCTCGAACGCTTTTGTTGTGGGCTTGAGTTGGCTGTCAGATGTGTGCGTGTTCGTCGGTAAGAAGCGCGGAGGGAGATGTCTGTGTGCCTTCTGGTACATTTTCAAGGTGGTCTGCAGGGGGGTTTTATGAGAGAACGGCTTTGCCTGGCGTTGTGTATAAATCCACAGTGCAAATAGTGTGTGGCACGAATGCAGGCCGAGAGGGAAAAATAGAGGGAAGAGGGAGGGAGCAGCCGAAGCAGAGGAGAGAAGAGAGGAACGAGCAAACGAGCCCCCTCTGAAACAACGTTCGAATGCACGCCGTGAGAGCACGAGCTCCACGCAGAAGTCAGACGTTCAGGCAGAACGGCTGGTCAGTCCGCCCGACGGGGTTTGAATGGCCGAGGGTGGTGACGACAAACCTACCGCACACCCTCCCACCCGGTCCACCCTCCTTCCCACCAGACCGGCTTGCTGGCGGGGAGGACGAAACGAAAAGTGCTAATGTAAACAGCTAGCTTAATATTATGCTCTCAGGACCACTCCAGAGGCCAAACAACACTGGAGTAGGGGCCTTATTATATTGCTCCTCCGTTGCCGCCGCCGCCGCCGCCACCACCACCACCACACCACCGTCGTCGTCGGTCGTTGCCAGAACCGTTGCCGCCTTCACTGGTTGCGAGTAACGGAAGAGGTCTTCAGCTGGCAGCGCGAACGAGAGAGAGCTTTCGTCAGGCTTGGCAGCGGATTGCTTGCTTTCAACGTCTTTTCCGTCCCCTTCCCAGGCATAGTCGTCATGCTGACTGACTGACTCTGACCCCCAGGCGATCGATGGCTGCGGGTCCCTCTGTCTCTCCCGGACCCACTTTTCCTCTCATCCCTCTTCCATCCCTACGATTCCGCTCGTGTCATTGTCGCAGAGAATCTCTGCTCCTCTCACTGTGAGTCCGAGCAGCTCCATCGACTCCGGCCTGGATTCGGACGCACCGCGGCCGTACCTACCTCCCTACTTTTCGATTCGGTAGCTTGTCCGTCCGTCCGGCGCTAGGTCGGAGAATTGAGTCAGCGAGCCAATGAGCCAGTAGTGTGCGAGTCAGTCACCGAGTTCGTAACACAATGCCATCGTAGCTTGATGATCAAAAGACCAAGCTACCCCGTCCGCCCTGGTCACTGCCCAGTGGTCTGAGTGAGTCTACACGTTAGCGAAGGGCCGCTCGGGGACTGCGAGTCCTGTATTTGCTGTGAGGCACAGTCAATACGCGAGCGATTTAGTGATCTCCACGGGTTCTTTGGAAGAGATCTGTCTCGTGCCCTACTACAGGGTGACTAGGCGGAAAAAACAGCCGACAAGCTCCCCAGCGAGCGCTTGCCGAACATTACACCGGCAGGCCTCACTCGATTGTTCGTGGAATGCTCGTTCGCATCCAGTCTTGTATACTCGCGAATCATTAATCAGACGAGGAACAATGTTATCAGAACACAAAAGAGAGCCGATAGCAGTCGTGATCCCTTCATGATGACCACGCTCATGTTTAGAATCCATTTCTCGAACGAGCGGTTTGCTGTCTTTGAGCTTCTAGGGGCGATGCTGCATTCCAGGACCTGTATCAATCTGGAGAGGAGACCCTAATCAGCCCCATGTCAATGATTGCAATAACCATGTCAGATTTAGCATTGATTCGAAATCGACGTACGAAGGAACGTGCCTCGGAGGGCGGATCGTGTGAGAGAAAAGTTTCGAAATCGGGCAAGAACTGGAGATTCACTCCCCGCTTGGGTGGAGCCAACATGAATAGTCGAAAGCCCTGACCAAAAAGAACTCGACAGAGCAAACGAATGAAGTTGGGGCCATAAATATAAGAGTGGAGAGGAGGATAAAAGGCTGGAATACCATTCCGTCTTGCGACAGGTCAACTCATCGAGGGGCTATGCAATTCGAAGCACACGCCTACATCATGAATAAATCTGGCTTACTTTCTCTCTCTCCGGTCTCCAATCGTCCTCTCTGCCACGAATTCACTCACAATCAAACAATTTCTTTGGGCCCCGGTAGAGCTACCGAAGGCTGAGCTCTGAGAGTCTAGTTCCGTCCGCTGTTCGATTCAGAGCGAGCGCACAAACTTTATTTCTCTAGAGCTTCACTCGATTCCGTTCTGCTGGAGCGGTCGATTGGCAATCCTGGATATCATCGCGCCGAACCGCCGGCGCGGCGCCGGATCGGAGCTTGCGCTCAGCATCGGAGGCACCGGTTCGAGAATCACTCGGCTCACCCGACTTACGACCGTCCCATCTATCAGACACCAATGATGTCGCGGCACGTCGAGACTCCCCTGCGATCGAGATCTAGGGCATGATGAAGCTGTGCTACATGAGCGCCGCAGAATACTTACTTTGTATGGAGGGCTTTCGGCTGACACAATACATCACTTATATCATCACGCTCCGAGCCTCCCTCAAGCGAATTCATCTACCCATCATAGAGACCAGTGGTGTTGGCGACGGAGACAGTAGGAGCGGCGGCCTCAACATCGGTAGTCGGGGCATGAGTGAGAAAGTGAGAGGTTTAATGGAATTTTCTACCAACCTAATACATCAGCATTTGTCCGTCGTCATGAATTTTAACATGACTGAACTGCATTGCGAATAGTTCTCATCGGAATGTGTCTCCTCGTTCAGCCAGCTTCCGATACTGTTCGAGCTGTCTCGCACTCAAATCTGCACTGAGAGCAAGAACCTTGACATCCCCGGTAGTATCTGGCTCACCTTCTCCTATTTGACGGATTACAACGAAGACTCACGTTAGAGAATCTATCTCGCCTCGGAGATATTTTATTAGATTCCTCGAGTGCGCTCTGATTTTATTCGAACATTTAAACTATATGAAAAAATCCACAAAATTCCATCCGGGCGCGCCCAACCGGCGAAAAAAACATGAATTACCCGGAGGTAGAGTTGAGCTTTTCCGAGTAGATACTATAGACAAGATTGCACGATTAGGATATTTCGAAAGATGTGAGCTTCGATTTGGTGCGAGATTCCCGCGCTTCGATTGACTCAAGATCATAAATCGTCGTAAAGATCGATCTCCGCGATGCTATCCAACTTGATGGACGAATTTTCGGAGGCGCAGTTTTCTTTGAGGAGCTCGTTCACGAAATCGGAAGCGGCTGCTTCAGTCTCCACAGGCGATCTCTTCACTAGGATGGCTTGCTTCTCGCTCTCTGCTTGCCGCTCATTGTTGCTGCTGCTCCCACTGTTGTCATCACGATCGTAACCACGATGGCCGGTCGGACATGCGACCGAGTGCTTGTTTGAGGCCGTGGAATTATGCTCGAACGCTCCCGTCCGTTGCACCGGAATTATAGGGTGAGCGGAGTCCGACCATCCGTACATTCCGAAACGCGGAGGAAAACGGTGCCCTGCCCCTGGCGAGGGATAGCACCTGGCCGGGTGTTTGTAGCCTGCACCATAGGTTCCTATGAAGTCTCCCGTCGAACTTGCTCCGCATGGAAAGTTCCGTCGATGAGCAGCCGTGGCGAAACTCCGTGGATTACATTGCGCGTCTCCGAACGCGGCGGTCGAGCCGAAGACGATCGGAATCCGGTGTCGTGCCATACACTCGTAGTACAGTTTGACTTCCTGAGCCGTCCACGTAACGGTCTCTAGCGTGGTTCGTCGTTCACGCTTGAGACTTTCCCTGCTCGACTGTAGGCGGTTGCGAAACTCGTAAAAACATCCATGAAAAAGCCGTCTGCGAATGTCGTTTTCTTCAGGGTCGCTTCCGCATTCGCCTCGGATGTACGGATCGACCTGCTCTGGGATTTGAAAGTCGTGGCCTTTTTTCCAGAGAGAACGGAGCTCATCCATTATTAAAGCCCGCAGTCGACGCTCTTTCTGTTCAAGCTCCCGTCTTTTGAGGCGATGCTTTTCTTCGGCGCATCTCCGAGCCTCGAGCTGCGCGATTTCCTTAGCGGCCCTATGGAGTTTCTCCTGACGGACTCTTTTTCTATCTTCGACATCTTGGTCTGTGAGCATTTTGAAGAACAGCGACGGCTTGCTTGTCGTTTGCGCGAAGCCGCATTCGAGCGGGGACTTGAGCCGCGGCTTCCTCGACTCTCGATCATTGTCAGTTAGCTCGTTGTCGTCATCGTCGTCGTCGTGGTCGTCGGTACCGGTGGCGGAGCTTTTCGCTTCTAACTCGCGGCGCTCTTCTGCGCTCGTTTTGAAAATCGTCTCGTCGGCCAGATTTTGAATGACTTCGAAATCCTCTTGGAAAGCGACAGCCATTTTTCTCGAATTGTCTCGAGTGAGCCTAGACGAAGAAGGGTTGGACATACAAAGTGAAGGAAGATTCTTTCAACGCGATAGCAAGTCGCTTTATTGACTGTTTACTTATGTGATAGGATGTCCGATATGTTGCGCGCGTTACCGCTGCCTTGATCGCCGCAAACACTCGGCTGGATGACTAGCTGCCTTTGGATCGACCGGCCGTGCTACTCGAGAGCTCTCCGGGGCTCTGAAATGGAACAGACTTCCCATTGTTGATACCAGATTATTTTTCGGAGAGGAACCAGCCTCCGAGCCCGTCGGGTCCCTAAACCGCTTGACACCATCATTTCGGCAGTCGCTTCACGCGCAGAACCTGCTGACGGGACGCTACTCTAGAGAGAGGAATGGACTTGTGGCAATGAACACCGTGATCGCGGATCTCGAAGGAAACTGGGCCGTACTGTCGCTGCTGATCTCTCGGCGACTTACATTCGATTCCCAGACGCGAAAATGTCGAATTCGCAATAGCGCAACACCACAGAAGCGATTGATCAGCGAAAACGAGAGTTCCGTATGGCGGAAGGACCGACCGAATGGTCCCCGTGGCAGAACGAACGTCTCACAGCGCATGCGTCCTCACCGATCACACTTTCACGGCTAGGGCAAACATGCGCGACTGGCCTGACTGCAGGCACTACGGCCTCGACTGCTCGGTCGCCGGAGCTACCTATGCTCGCATTCCCTTTTCCAGGCTCTTCTGTTTGTTCTGCTGTTCGATTAGCTCGGACCGAGGGAGGCGATGCTCGCTAACTTCGAGTATGTATGTCTCTGGCAAGTCTGCGCAGCTAATTGACTACATTCGCGGATCGTCGTTCAATTGTTGGAGAGAGAATAGCACTTACCTTTCATCAAGTCGATGCCTCGATCGCCAACTTTTCGATATAACTCACTGCGTGGAATCCAACGGTGCGTCGGAATCAGATGGGTGCAATCTGATATCCCGGGTATAGGTACACTTAGAGCTTCGTTGTCGAATATTGCTGACGTCGCTGATCGCGCGCCGGGGTCGTCCCACTAACCACAAACCACAACCATCGAGTCCAAAATCAGTCTTGTCTTCCGGGAGTCTAAAATTACCTCCACGTGTCGACGCGCGGGATAAGGTCGGGACGATCTCTTTTTCGTCGGTGTTTGGGAAGAATGATCCCCTCGATCGATCGAACTATCACATGTAGATCGGTTCACGAGGAAAGGACATGACGCATGACGGAACAGCGATGAATTCGTGATTTGAGGAGCGACGCAGCCCTACGAGCTATTATAGAAATCTATGCTTAGACGCTCAGGGAACATCACTCGATAATTCATCGAGCGAGCTCAAGAATAGAGAGTCCATGAGAGCACAGTGAAACCGGACTCGGGAGCCACTCCTACATGATCTATCGGTTCCCTCTTGTCAGGCACCGATTTTCTCTGCCGTTGAGACTGGGTTAATTCGAACGTGTATACGGTCCACCTGAGGAACGTGTTCACTGTCCACTTTTTCAAGGAACCGCGACCGGTCGGCCCTCACTCATATTTGAAGAAAACAATCCTGGCACAGAAAGTCAAACCGCGGGGTTCTCGAAAAGTCGCAGAAGCCCGGGATTGCTGTCAAATTGCATGAGCAGTCTCCTTCGCCCATCGGTTGCTCATCTACATACGCGGACCGGTTAAGTTCGCTGACAACTTCGATCCTGCGACGGACCTCAGCGCGTTGAATGCGTATCAGATGATGACGAAAGGTGAGGGGGGACGGTCGACGGTGACCCAGTGGAGATCGCGGTCTCCACTCGGTGAAACCCTGGGATACCCCCCTTTCTCAGTGAGCGCGTCTGCGGTTGCGAACAATTCTCTGTTCAAGCGTGTGGGATGTAACCTGAATTGTATCGTAGCGACTGAATGCGTCAGCGCAGACTCGGATGTCGTGAACGATGATGATATCGCCGACCATGAAGAAATGAGCATCAATCGTCGTCATGAATCACTGCAGTGGTTTTCCCTCCGGAGCTTCCTGGATACGACAGAAAGATTTGGGCGATACATTTTCGGCTTGAAAAATTCTCTGGTCGCGAAATGGGTCCACCTGAGTTATCGGTTCACTTGCTGGAACGCCGAGTTTCAGAGAGTCAAACAGATTTCGCTGTATTCTGGAGAAGCCTGAAGTTTCGTCGTACCTAGTGGTGGGCAAGCTTGGCGTTCTCTGTGGATAGCTGCTCGTGCCTCACTTTTTTTTGCTACATGAGAAGAATCTCTCTGCTGGGACCCCACCGGGGAACGCGAATCCTGGTCGCTATGATGAAACTCCGTTGAGAGGCATTCAGCTCCGCCTTGACGGAACCTTGGACAAAGAGACCGGCGGAAAGAATTCGTCACATTGAGCTTCTCGTTGTGCCGAGTAACGAGGGTCTACTGTAAGCAATTCAGCGGGAGGTCCCCGGAGGAGCCGGAAAGGATTATGAGCCTTCATCTCCTGTGAATACGCGGTTCCAATTCATGACGGCAATGAAGTCTGGGTTGGTCATTTCCATAAGTAAATTTGCCCGCGGAACACAAGACCAGAGCGGATCAAAGAGGAGTTTTAGACCCCGAAAAAGAGTTTCCTGCGCGCTAGCGCACACCTGCTGCCTGCTATCCAAATAACTTCGACGGCTGCGGTGCCCAAAACGTTCGTCAGCTATGGAAGCCTCGCAGGTGGGCGTGCGTAGATGTCTGTGTATGGAGAGTCTGTTCATATAAGCTATACACAGGAAATAGGCGTAGAAAGCTGCTCGTCGGCGGACAATAAGTTTCCGGTTATGGAGTCTCTCATTCGCGCTCCGTTGTTGTCAATATCAATGGCTGCTTTGAGGCGCCTCTGCCATCCTTCGATCAATAGTCGGGCGGCGGAGACGACGTCGACAATTCTAACAAGCCAGAACATTCGTCAAATCGTTCATTCGATCGGAGCCGCTCTCCGGCCAGGTTTTATTGTCGTTTCTGCGGGAACCCGCTAAAGCACACTATTCGGATTACGTGCGGAAAATAAACCGCCGCTGACGATTGAAAGAGCTCGAATGCTCGGCTTCGCAAGGCGTTTTTTCCCCCCTTCTTTCGGAATGGGGAAGCTTCCCTATCGACCCTTCGTAGCCCAATCTTATCGAGCTCACTCTTCCTGACGGATATTTCTAGACTGGGTGCGCTGTAGATCGGGTCCGGAGGATGGGTATTCTACTTTCACAATTTGTTTTATTTTTCAGCGTTCTTATCGACGGGGCTTCTACTTTCGGACAGGAAATGGCGGTTTCGATGCAAGAACGGAGGAACCCACGTGGAGAAAAGAACCTCGAGCGACGGTGCCGTGTCTGCGAGCAATGACGGTAGACTACGAGTCAGATTGGTAGCTGCTGGCTTTTTCGCCACGATCGTTGGATTGCCTTTGCGTGAGGAATTGCGGAATCAGCCGAGATCCGCTCCGCGAACTTGAATCGAGCCAGGGCAGAGTATTTCTCCGCGTGAGCTCTCGCTCAATTTGTTTGTCCACATGAATTCGGGTCTGTTTCAACAGCAACGGAAATTCCCCGCCATCGGAATCATTCACTTTCCATGGGTGGAGGGAACTTTTGCTTACCATCGGATCCTCCGTGAGCCACTGTATTCTTGCGTCACTTTGCACTTCTGGTGAGATTTCCGACGATGTCAAAGAAAGATTGAATCAGGTCGCACGGAAGAGGTCGTCATCTGACAGCCGGGGCAAATTCAGACCTTCCGGTTGTTGCTCCTTCTGCTGCAATGGCAAGAGTTCGAGCAATGAATGGTCCATAGAACGGAACCCCAGGCGAATCGGTTGCGTTCGCGATAGCGGACCAGCCGGATTCTAGGGGTCGGCGAGGGAGTCTGCGATCGGCAGCCTCGTTACTCCTTTTTCTAAGTTTCTGGGCCTGCGGACTTCGTTGGTATTCTTGGCACGTACGTAGACACTGTTTAATCCGGAGCCGATACTTCAATTACAGAGGAGATGTTCTTTTTTGGGCTTTTTCTCGTTCCGTTCCTCCTTTCGGCTTCCAGGGAGCGCGGGGTGCGAACCTCATCTGTACGAATCCTAGATCACACAAATACGGAAAACTGTTCGGGGTATAGTGGAGAGTGGGGATCGGTTGAAATCGATCCACTTTGAAAGCATGAGTGTCGACTTTGCGTGCTTGTGGTGCCGAATCGAGTTCTTTACGCAGGCCCTAGATCGGGGACAAATATCTTTTCGCCTTCGACTCCACTCCGCCAGAGCGTGGCGGCGGGAGGCGGGCTGAATAATGGACCCTGAATTTTCGCGCCGCCTTCCGGAGGCGCCGGAGTCCTCGTCGGCGGCAAGCAGCGCAGCTCTGAGGAATTCACTCTTTTTCTAAACCTTTTTCGCGGCTTTCGACTTAATCCCAAGTTAGTGCTGGGGCCAAGAATGCTGAACTGGGGAGAGTTTCGCTTAAATAATGAGCTCTCAGCGCCCTACAGCTCATCCGGAGCATTGACTCCTCGAGCATCTATTCTGACAGACAGCACTGCGAGGAAGAGTGACGCGAGATTCCCTTGTTCATGCTGCACGATGCGGTCGGCTGTTTGTCAATCTAACTTTACGCAGAGGTGGAGCGGAGAAGTCTCAGTTTCCCGAAGATGGTTTCTGACTCGAATCTGCCCGGTGTTGCGCTTGCGCAAGCTTTTCCATGAGGAATCGGATATCGCGGAATCGACGATTTCCATCGGTCGCAAATGAACGCCGCACCGGTCCGTCTTGGTAGGCCTGCTCAAGGTGACTATCTCTCCTCTCTCCGCGTTTTCTCTCGTGAACGTGCCATGCGTCAGTGCTGAGGGCTGATCCCAGGTCCTCGAGGCATCCGCACAGGGTTTCCTCTTCGGGCAAATGAAAAACAAAGGTTCCTATTTTACATTTGGCGGCTCATACCTCATTCCTGAAACTGCTTTCTATAAGAGAGCTCCGCACTCATCGAGGTTACGGAGGGCGGGAACGGACTGTTCGCTCGAGATGCAAGAAATGCCGTACCTAAAGGTTGGCATAATCTTGATTCCATAGGTTTCCTGAACCAGAATAAGGTGCAGCTTCATAAGGTCGCCGGGGCACGCAATCGTTTTTGCCGATCTGCTCAGAGTATCAACGACGCGACGTGTGTGCTGGATGCTACTGCGGGCTGCATCACTACGCGGAGATATTTATAGCTCGAGACAGTAACCGAGGGTTTTCCCTGCAGGTACGGTTTCCGCTTCCCGGTTGCTCCCGACATCCTGAACTTTGAGGAGTCTGTATATCTCAGAGCGGAGATATGGAATTACCTTGCTGGACTCCCCTTCATTGGGTCATCGATCGGCTGAGGTCTGGCCCGTGATCCACGACCGGGAACTTGAGCGGGAGGATCGACTTGATGTCTTCCTCTGAACTGCTTCCTCTGAGCTTGAAATCATTGATAACCGTTGAGATGAGCGAGGCGGAATGGATTCGAATCGAGTCCAAATTCATCGTATGATGATTCATACGATTCATAGACATCCCTTCGTGAGTTGAAGAACTCCATCGGAATCTGGTCCCTGAGTCTTCCAAGTGGTCTTGGAACTGTCGAAGCGAGTTGAAGCACTAAAATCGCTCACGGGCGAACGCTGCTCTTGTTGAACTCTCCAGCAACTTGCTATTTCAGGGGCAACGAATGGAAATTGCTCCCGAACTAGTTATCTGCTATCGATCCTTATCGCTACGACACATTACCTTCGTCGCTTATCGACGGTCCTCCGCTAGACAAGAATTGAGCTCTATAGGGCTATCGCGGCTCGGATCCGCCGAATCCTCGATTTATAATTCGAACGAAACGTATCCATGGCGAGAGAACCTTGATGTCTTGGTTTGACGAATAAACGCCAAGTTTTCAATTTAATCGAGGACATTATGACCATCGTTCCAGGGGACAGAGATGCGTAGGGAGCGATCATGCGGAGCGTTGACATACTGATGGCCGAGTCTGATTGGGCGGGACAGGATCGACTGAGCTTAGGAATGAGGAAGGTCGCGCGAGTGAAGCAAGTTTTCTAGTCCCCGTATCTTATTTTCTCCTACACCAATATCCCCTATTCTGCAGGCGAGATTCAAGCTCGAATGACGTGCACGTTCGAGACCTCATTTGTCGGGCCGTTGCGATATAATGATAACCGAGAGCTGGGGCAAGAGAAGCGATGAAATCAAACGACGAGATGCGAATCCATGAAAACAAGCAGCTGTCAACGTGTGAAAGCAGAAGTGGAGGGAGGGAGGATCGAGAACACCATCAGCCGTATGACTAGCCATTCCGGATGCTAACTCGAGTCAACCGACAATTCCGAATCTTGACCAGGATCACTGCGATAGCCTGAGCTCAGGACCGACTTACTTGAGCGTATATCCATAAGCCTTTCATTGACGGTCATCCTCTGAGGGGCGCGAATTTTCTCGTTCCCAGCTCGGAGAGTTTCCCGGATGGTCCGTCAGACGAACAGTAAGTCAGTTAGCCAGCTCTTCATTAATTCTCCATACTATGACGGACAACCAGCGCAAGAGGGCGCAGGCCGCGCTCCGTCGCTGCTGTTGTTGCCGAGGCTGCGTTATAAAAAGCTTTGTTGTTCGATCGAGCGCGGTCAGAGAACTTGGGGCGAAGCCGCGGACAGAGAAACGAAGGAAAAGACACTATTCATCATATAACGGCGAAGATATTCATTACTGTAGCCCCGGCTCCAACAACAAGAACAGCCGCATGAGAACGGGGAACGGGGTCTCTCGAGAGAGGGCTGGAGGGGATGGTCAAACCGGAGCGTTAGCAAGAGGGCCGGTTACAAGCAATGCGCCTTATCAGCTATTGTCGATGGCGATGGTTTCGGCGGCCGGAGTGTCAGATTGAGACGGCCGCATATGGGGCGTGAGAGTACCCCATGCGTGAACGGTGCCAGGTAACACGAAGACGCTGCTAACACCTGCGGAACTTGCGCTGGTGTGCGGATGGTCAATAAAAACGCCGCCGACTGCCGACGACTACTATCGCCATTACTCGCAAACTAGCTGCGACAATCGACTCTTTTTCTTGCTCGTTCTCCCTCCCTCTCTCGACATTCGTTCTGCGGCGAACATTCAGGAGTATATTCTCGACCTACCGTCGAAACACGTGACTTGCTGACCACGAATCGGATATTGTCGTCACGGGAAGTCGATGGTCACCAGGTGATTCAAAAGGAATCACGATGAGTGAACGCCACTAGGCAGGGATCTGCCGATAAAATTCACTCAGAGCCGCCATCATGAGTACCGATGTCGCAACACCATCGTCGACGTAAAGGACCACCATCGCGACGCGAGAATTGAGTGAGCATCGAGTTGCTCGTTCTGCCAATCATGCGTGTTTGCCATCGGAGGGAAGCACGGAAATGGCTTCTTTGACGTATGGACTGTTTCGACCATGAATGAAGATTACCGACGGCAATGAAACTGCTTTACGGTCGTACGCGAAAGAGCTCGTTCGAGCTCTTTTGTCCTCGCTGTGTTTGTGTGTGAAGGGAACAAGGACTCATGTATGTTGACGACATATTTATTCTCTCGTTCGCAAAGCTGCAAATCAATTCCACAGTCGCACGGAGCAGCCATACGGTGAATTGAACCTCCCGTAAGCCGAGAGTCACGCAGGTTGGAAGGGAATGCTGCTCCGGCTCCCCAGGAGCGAGACCTCCCTCTCGTGACGGAGAATGATGAGTTCCTTGTCCATACAGGTACCTCGACGTCGGATGACGTTCTGGCACCGATTCTCAGCGGATCCGGGCTGCGACTCGGGCACAATATTCGAAAATCACGCCAAAGCGGGCCTCGTTCCTCATGAGAACGATTGCCGTCTCATGAGCGACGCCGCATTCAATACCCGGTTCTGGTGTTTGTCCTCTCTGGGAAGGGCTTCACGCCTCGCTCCGACATCCCAAAAGCATCGGCGTACTGAGAAGATAAGGCTCCCGGGATGGAATCCGAGAATGCCGTCCCTTCCTAGGAATCATCTCTCGGGCCATTGGTGGTGGGATCCGTTCTGAGAATCCCGTACCTCCGGGCTGGTTCAACCACGTATGTTTCCCGTAAGAGTAGCACCTGAACTGCTACCTACCCTCTTCTTCTCTCCGCGAGGCACAGATCGCTATTGCGAGTCATCAGAAGGTCTCCCCGCTAGGGTTTTGCTCCTAGGAGTCTAGTGGTTGAAGTCATGGGGCCGAGAATTGAGAAACCAACAAATGACTGCGACGCACTCCTAGTCTAGATCCAGCGAACGTCGCGCTAGGGCCCGCTTATGATTTGGTCAGCGCCGGATCTTCTTCCTTCAAAAAACTCAAGGCTCATCCGACGTATGGGGGATAATTCATTTTATCGTAACATAATAATATGATCATCAATGGAGGAAACACCTATGGAGACGGTGGAGGCTCCACCGAAGAAACCACTCGTGCAGATTTTGTTGTGATCATTGGTGAGGATATGAGCGATTGCGTGCTCCCCGGTGCTGAAAGGAAGCGCCGTCCCGCCGTCTCTACATATAAGGTGCGTCTGGACTTGTCGGTAATTTTCGCATCCAGCGAGAAACCTCCATCAAGATGTCAGTGCGGGGCGGAGAAATATTCATGACTGTTCTTTTTCCGCTCAGGCTCTCGCTGCTTGGCCACATGTATCCAGCCCGGAATACTCAATCGCGCGGGGCCGCGATCGCTCCCGTCCGAGCACTTCCAGACTAGGCGTTCCAGATACGGTCCTCGGACGCTGGTCTTGAGCGTGTTCGCTCCAGTGCCTGTTTTCGGAGGTGGGGCAGCATCCATTTCACGCCGGATTAGCGCGTCTTAGCGACCGATGCCTGTCGCCGGCCCGAAGTTATAAATATAGATGTTATATACCCAACTACTTCGACCAATCACTCCCCTCGGTCCACTGGGCGGGTTCCGCAGACCGCTGGCTGCCTGGCTGGCTCTGACACAGCCAGCTCGATACAATTAAGGGTGGGATTGCGATGTCACTCGAAAAGTCAGTCGCTCGGAACAAAGTGTCGAGCCTTCGTGACTGACCTCGTTTTCATCTCCGTACCCTCGAAGTTGATCAAATTTGATTAAGCAGATGCCCTCAACGTGAACTGCGAACGACCTTCGAGTCGCGCCGGAAAAAAATTCTAAAATATTTCCGACGTGGCCGCCGATCGTAAGTACCTCTACCGTAGAGGAACAGGATCGAGGGCTCCTCCGACCTGGGCGGTTATGCTCATCGAGAGGCTGCCTCGAATCCGGCGGGGTTTCCCAGGGGCAGTCAGCCTGGTACTCATATGGGGCGATTTCCGCATGAGCAGCCTTCAAAGTCCTGTTCGGCACGACGCGACACGCACGGCCATCGGCCCGCGATTCCCTTATCAGAGCTATGGCAACTTTGTTTATCGCATCATCCGCCACATGTTGCCGAAATGGTTTCGCGAGAGGTCTAGAGTACTTTTGAGTGGAAGGTGTCTTTGATATGAATATTAGATTACATGATGACGTGGACCGATGTACAGCTCTCGTCGCGGAGAGGAAGTGAGTCCCCTACTTCCTCCCATAAAAAAACGGATCTAACCACGAAGCGTCCAATGAGGCAGCGAACGGAAGTCACGAGACCGAATACTTCGTCGAGTTCCCACAGGACTCGTTCAGAATGTCGTCGCGAAGCTCTGCTCTCTTCCACGTTTGATATCTCCGAGGTCTTGGTCGTTATGCAAAATTCCGAGCCCAGCGATCCATCTTGGAAGTGCGGCGCCAATTCTGATTTATAACTCGTGGACGCCCGATTTTTTCACCAGCGGTCGATGTTCTGAGGTTGGGACTTGAGCGCGGCGATGATAGGGGACGAGCCTTACTGCATGGGGGACATTCATTTTCTCCTTCCTCTGTAAATTGATGGTTCCTACGGTCTGAGCCGTCTGATATCCACAAAATTCTCTCCTTCGCTTGTTTGTTGCTCCTGACAGAGTAAGGAGCCCGTGGGAAGAGGTGAATACTTAGCGCTGCTACCAGAACCGCAGGCTCAGCTAAGCCCGAGAGAAACCGAGAAAGCCTTTTAGCCAGACGCATATCTCTTCGTGAGAGTCGTGTGACTTATTCCCTCGTGGGATGCCACCGCTGAATCCTCTATTCCGAATGTCCTCGAATCGCATTTCGACGTTTTCAGCGAGATTCTTCTCCGGAATGCGTAATGTAATTCCTCGATGTGCCCATTGGAGGCGTCGTAGTTTGCGCTCGGGAAGATCCTATTCCGGCAGTCGTTCGTTCGAAGACTGTCCCTGAATGGCCATATATCTGCCACGTTGTCTTCGTTTGTGGTTAGTTGGTCAGCTGTCGGTGTGTCGCCGACATTTTCTCCCGAGTAATTATAATGTCAAATGCAAAGACACTGCTAATGAAGCAGCGATGCGAGAACGCGCATTAGGCTCAAGCCAGGGTACTTCGGGCGGCCCGGCTTGGCGCTATCATACTATGAAACTACCAATTCGAGCAAAAGGAACGACCGCACTTCAGGAATTCAAGGCGATAAGATACCAGAGTGCTCCTTGTGCGTTCCTTCCTGGAATTGCACCTCAAACGACTCAAACACGCTGAATTGCCCAGAACGGCATATGAACATTCAGCATTCGATCGTGAACGATGGAAGAGGTTTCGAGAGCGAAGGAATATCTGGATTATAACGGCGAAGGCATTTCAAGAATAATCCCCATATCATTCGTCGACCGGCATCTTCCGAGTGACTCCGCATCACTAGGGATGTGAATTTGTCGGGTTCTCCAGGGCTCAACAGGGCTCCTCGAGGGTTCCCCGGCCATTGCTTGAGCTTGGCCACGAGCTAGGAGACACGGCCGGATCGAGACTCGCCACGAGGCTCGGAATTGCAAAGCTCATTCGTTTTCAGGAGAATTTGCTCCGCTCTCGCTGCGAATCCGGCGCGAATTTCCGCGATTTTCCGTGGTTTCCAGGGAATTTCGCGATTCTCCGCGAACTTCGAGTTTTCTGACTACGACACGTCGTGCTTCCAGCGACGTGTCGCATTACATCACCGCTCATCACCGATGAATGCCTCAGGAACATGGAGCACAGAGACGGCTTCATCGCGTGACCGACACTACGGCTTGATTTCTGTGACGCTCTTTTGGGCCAGGATTTAGTTCTCGAGCTAAAGTATTTGATCTTCCGATATCTGAGGAGTCAGAAAGCTCGATCGAGGATACGCCTCTGTTGGAGCGGATCTGCGCCACGAGAAGGCGTACAAGCACGCGGCACCGATGCCCTCATCACCAGATGCTCACTGTCTGGTATTTCTTCATACTGCGCATTGCATTGGCTCGATGAACTACCTAGCTTAGTATCCGTCCATCAAGTACGTTACGGATTCTCTGACAACCGTTGGTTTCGTCAAATAAGCTCCCTGCTCCTTTCCAGATGATTCAAGCTCGGCCCCAGAAAAGAACAGGTGTAGCGGGTTCCTTCAGTTTCCCGGAGAGTCTCTAATAATGTCCGATTGGAAGACTGTGAAGCCGAGCGAATTCTGATTTCGCTCGCGAACCTCTCCTCCGCTCCGTTGTTCCTGCTCTCCATGCATCCGAGATTTCTCTCATGTAAGATCAGAACGCTTATGCTCATGGTCCTGAGTCCGGAGAGCTGTCGAAGACCAGATGAGAACCTCGCGCGGGCCAGTCTCGCCGCGCGCGTCTCCACTTGAGCATACCTGAGCCAGAGTCAAGCGTACCGTGAGACGAGTGACGGCGGACTGCGATATCCTGATCACAAGGGTGATGTCCCCGTCGAGAAACTCAAGAGGCTAGCGCGCTCAGGCCTCCGTGACTATGTGTTTATCTCTTTATTTGTGTATGCTTCCCTCCGCGAGCGGGATTCAACCATTCTCGGCAGGAACTTCCGGGAGGGTTCGATTCCAGCAGTCATGCACAGTCCGGACTAATTCTTGCTGAGTACCCTTCGTTGTGGTGCCGGGCGGCGAAATGCAGGAACTTCGGAGCCAACGAACATATCACGTTGAGGAGTCGAGCTCATGGGGACGGGAGGCGGCCATCCTACCGCTGCTCCCCGTTGATCTCTTCTCCGAGAGCAAAGACATACACCAATTAGTTGATGAGAGGAGCCTGCCGGAAGCGGGATAGAAAGCCAGTTGTCTTCTAGATAAAATTTTCACCGCGGCCAATGTTTTCCAGCATCATGTCTGTCGCGATTCCGCTCGCAGGAGCAGAGGAAGGAAGGTGCTTGACGATGGGCATCGTCGTGGCGCGCTGTTTTTCTCGAGAAGTACTCAGCGATCCTTCCCGGAATCAATCCTCTGGCATCAAATCTTCGGATTTCGTGCTGATAACGTTGTCGTTTCGCTATAAGGATGGGAACTTTCGCACATCTCATTGTTTATGAGATGTGCGATCCATCACTTGTCATACAGCTGAGCCGTCTGGGAGAATGGGGGAACCTCCCAGCCCAAGCGACGAGCAAAGCAAGAGACCCGACGTGTGCCGGCTCGATATAAGACCCTCCCGCTCGCCTGTCTGTGCGTTGGCTTCGCTGTTGGCTGTTTCTCCCTTTCCGTGCCGCTGACTGCGAGGAACTACTCCCACCAGGAGAGATGATCCATTCTTCGAATGACACATTCCTCGTTTAATACATCAGACAGATCATCAAGCAGCTCTCCTTCCTCCCGTCTCCTACATTCGGCTTCCTGCAGCTTTTCCCTCTTCTTCACCTGCAACCTCGACTCGCCGTCGCTCCCAATGGAGGCAGCACGAGTGATTACCTTCGGAAAATCCTCCCGTGGACGGCAATTAGTATTCGCAATATATTCTCTCCCGACATTATCGATATCCAATTTGCTGGCCAAGCGAACGAAAGGACGAGACGAGTGGAGGCTTGGAGAGACACGAAATCGCCCGTCTTTTTTCGGCTCGTTTTCCTAATAAGGCATCCAATAGCTCAAGTAACTGGCCACTGGTCGTTCTACGCGACCACCGAGCTTGCGAGTCACACCTTCAATCTTGCCGTGTCAATCGCGGTTATCTCCGCAATATATGTACTAATGTAGAGCAGCCAAATTAACGAGAGCTCCCGAGGTACAACGATCGGGGCTTCGGAAACCCAACAAACACGTAAACGTCCTTCATACGCACTAATTGCTTGAGTTGGCGACCACCCAGCTCGGTTGCAATAAACGTTGACTAGGGATCGGAGAATAGATGAGCACCACCGAACCCTACTAAAGGCGGCCGTCGCCACTGCGGCCTCCAATCGTCCTGACGTTATTAGATGCAACTTGTTAGATTACCCAAGTCGAAGTTCCGTTCCGGTAACCTAATATTGAACGCCAGTGACCACACGAACTTGAATGGTCGGGGAATCTTGGATGCCAAATTCCTTGAACGGATTAAGAATTCAGACATCCGCCTGCTCAGTTCCTGTAAATGGAAATTCACTGCGGAGTATTCCGGAAGCTTGCCCTGGAATGGGACAGTGACCGCGAGGGAGCAGACCCCCTTGAATTTCGAGACCTCCATCGAGCGCTTGGCGTTTAATATTAGAACCCCGAGAGAGGAGAGATATTGATTGATAAATTGAGCTCCAAGGATTCGCGGCAGAATCGAGAGAGCTCCCCTACTCTCTCCAATTTCCTCAACGCTCAGGTGCCGCAGATGCTAGTACATTTTTGACGGCTTCTCAGAATTCAGAATGTCGGTCGGCATGCGCTCTTATTCCCTCCAAGGAGAAGGCTGATCGGGCTACTTCCGTAAACATCGCGAGCCAGCCGGCCGCCCGTGCGTTGCTCGGACAATCTGGCCGCTGGGCCTCCCGAATGGATGCAATCTGGGTGGCGGAGCAACGGAGGAGGCGATCGCTCAAAAACTTTCGCTAGGAAACCCTCAGCGTTCGGTCGACGGATATTTCTCTGAGAGTATCGAGGCCAACAACAGTGAGAGAACGAGACGCGCCGCTTGCTTTCCCGAATCGCCCGGATCGCGATCTCTGTTGTTCACACAATTTTCAAGCCGGGGGCGAATCAGAGCAGGAGATGGAATCGCAGTCAGGAGGGCACGATGCGATGTCGAGTATCGACGAGACCAATTATCACCAAAAGATCTCTCCAGAAATGATTGGCGTCCCAGGTAGTGATCTCCCGCTTTCAAGTTTAGGATGATTTGCGAATTGATGGGAGGATGAGCAGATAATCCCCGATCTCCCCCCATTCAGAAAAAATGATGAGCGCCTTTATGCTATATCGAATGACACAACATAGGCTCCGATTTTTTCTTTGACGTTCTCGGCTCGACATACAAATATGAGCTTTGGTCGCGGCATCGAGGCCAGTTTCACGACTTGGACATCATGTCCCGGAGGGTAAGTTCCTCTTCAGCTCAGGAGAGTTCTGTTGAAGCACGGCGGACTCGAACCACTGAGATTCAACTCTCCTTTCTTCCCACTTCCAATCCATTGCCGTTTCACTTTGCGTCCCTCTCTATATATCCTCTGGATATCGCTGTTCGTTGGAACTTTTCAGTGGTCTTAATGTTTGTTCACCGGGAGTTCCCGAGTAGGAGACGAGCTGGGTGGGAGGAAGCGACGGGAGAGAAACTATTTGACCAAGAGAGGAAAAGTAGAACAACAACACCAGGGGCTTCGAAAGAGGGGGGCGAAGATCTCTCACTATGTCTCCCTGGAGGTAGACGGACCAAAATAATAGAAAAAAACAGAAGAGGAGGAATCGAAGCCGCCCCGACGGCTGTGCTTCGCTTCCGCAGAACCCGTCTTCACTCCCAACTGTTGAGTAGCCAGTTCCCCTCATTTCCTTTAATTGCTTTGATCCCGAACTCCCCAAATCCTGCTCTTAGCATCGCTCCAGATGAGCAGCGATCCAAAAACCCCGGGATCTCGTTCACTTCTATCGACGATCTCCCACACTAGATGATGCGTTTCCGTTAGTCGGAACCGTACCCTGGATAGATGTCCCGGTCGCCACTGCTTCCTCGACACAGTTGTCGAAAGCTTGTCGAGGATGTGTCGAGGAGGATCAATCGACGGCAACGTCGCTCCCGGCAGCGGGAGTAGAGCGATATCGGATCGTAATGGATAAAGCCAACAACGAAGGCATAACTGTATGAGGGCTGAGGGATCGGCTCAGGCGGAAGCCGATGATAAACGCTTGTGAAGCTCGACAATGGCGGCGACAATTATGTTGTTTGGAAAAAGCGTCCGAGGAGCGTCCACCGCTGCGAGGAGCAAACTCGGCTAAGGTGGATCAAGCACGACGGCGGAGGGAATAGGTACACGGACGGACTCCAGGACGACGTTCACTTAAACTCTACGAAACATGACGCGAGTGTTCCTTGAAGCTTTGGAGACAGCTGTGGGAACACGCATGGTTCCCTCCGCTCAGATGGCTCCTTCCAAGGATCCAGTATTCAGAAAGGAGGATCAGCAATCTCTGCTTCAAAAGACAATGGCGCTGAGAACCGTCTTGTAGCTAAGCTTCTCCAAGCTCTACTTTCACAAGGCCGGACCAGATGAGTCGATGAGAACCGGAAGACAAGGAAGGACAGGAAACTTTCTCACTAGATAACTCCTTCGGTGGAGAAAAACCCTACTCTACGAAGCATGTTTCCTGTTATGAGCCAATGATTCTTTAGACGAATCCTTCTTACACACTCATGCCAGAAAGTTAGTCCCTAACCCAATAGGCATCGCTGTTTCCCTTTTTTTATCCAGAGAAGTATTTTTTGCTTCAGATGGGTCTCCTCGGGCTGTCTTCTCGATTTCCGGCTGAGTATTTCTCTCACCGTATAGTTTTGCGAGGAACGTCCTCGATATATGTACTTCGCCTCCGCGGGTGTATACGTCTGGAGGGGTCAGCCTCGCCCGTTCGGATCGCATCTATGCTTTTCGGAGCTCCCTGTGATGGACTTGCCGTGAGCGTCAGTCGATCGACGGATCCGAAGAGCCTCAGCCCACTATTGAGCTATCCGGGACTTGGGAGACACTCTCGTCCTACATGATGTATACATTCCAATCTGTTCGGATGAGGCGGAGCCCGCCGAGAAACGCCTGAGTAGTTGAGCTGAATCGGATCAAGCTACGTCAGGCACGGGGATGTATGGCCGGGAACTTTCAACTAGCAGGGATTCGGCTCTTCATCACTTTTTTGTTCGGCTTTAGGAAACCGTTAGGAAATTTGGTATTAATTCCGGCGAACTCCCTAAATCCCCGAGGTCATCAGGTCCGCGCAGCGTATGTGAGAGTGGATGGGTGTGCGCGTCTGTGAGCGTGTATTCGACGCATAGCCTAAAAAGCAGCAGAGCAAATTACAAGCGCAGGCTGGCACCGATGCGATGATCACAGCCATCACGGGGCCACCTCATCTGGATCCTTCATCCGTCAAAACCAACTGGACCCTGCTGGGTTGCGCAGCACGCGATGACGCTCCTCGATCCTCCAAATCCATTGGAGTGGAAGACCGAATTGGTGACAGCAAGAATCTACTCAAATTATTCTGTGCTGTTGGTGAGGAGGATTTTTGTGGATGATTCGCTGTTCGTCAGACCATCTTTCAAGGCATGCCCCGCTTTATCTACATCTCTCCTCCTCTCTCTCCACACATCCGCAAACTCCGTTAGTAACATAAAAAGCGTCTTCATTGTTGACGGACGTACAAGGGAGAAACGAACGGTCCGGCAGCGACCGAGCGACCGACTGACCGACCGAACGAGCTCGGTCGGTCTCACCCCTCCTTCAAGTTCTTCTTCCTACTTGAGCTAGATTGCCTCTGACGTCCACCGATGTTCAACAGCAAACGAAAGTGTCCCAACGCTCTTTCTTCTTGCAGGCTTGACACGCGGCAATAACTTTCCGATCCATCGAATACCGAAGGGAGGCGGCGGCCGCTCACTCATCGGTCCTTCTGTCGGTCTAACGAGGCAGTCATTGTCGAGTTGTGACTCGCCGCCCGAAATCCTCAGACAGAACAGAATGGGAAATTCGGTTGGGTCCTGTTCGAGTCCCTCATGAGAGCTCGAGACGAGCATACATCGCACAATGTTGGAACGGCAAATCACAGGAATGGGGAAAATTCTTCGAAACCTCAGGAAACAGGCCCATCTTCGCCGATTCACGAAACAGGAGTTGACCCTTTGACGTCCGTTGCCTGAACTCTTGAGTAGTCCATCCAGCTCGCTCGAGGTGGAGCGAGGGCTTTCCTGAAGGGGAAGCTCACGCGTAATTCCTGCGTGCGTACATAAAATCCCGACACCGGACGAGGTCGACAGAGAATTCAGTCGACGCGAACGGTAGGCAAAGGTCTGTAAGCGCTGGCGTCTGCGCGTACGCGAGGAGGGAGTCGCTGCCATGCATAGGCAAACCTCGGCGTGCCCCAACTCACCTCTCGGCGTTTCCCTTGGTCAATTCATCGCCGGAGGAGGTCCATCGACATTTGACCGAGACGACACTGCGGGCGTCTGCATCAAGAGTCGCAGCGAGTTCGGCTCATCGCGAGACCGCAGAAAGTGCCTCGATGAAACCCCGCGAGAATTCACTGTCTACACTTGGCTCGTACTGCGCATGTACCACACCCCCCTCTCAGCCATGACCTCCGACTGCGTCCGATTGTCTGAAGGAAGAACGGACTGCCACGGCGAGTTCAATACGGATACCCTGCTCGCGACCCTCTTGCAGTGGGTCCTTTGAAGTCTTTGAAGCTCTGTCTATTATTTATAGTGTGGGAGACTCTGCGATTGGTCAGTCGATTGTTTGCCTTGCCTCCCCGCCAGTAGGCACGTGTGGCGTTCGGACAGCGGTCTATCCGGTAGCCGCAACCCCTAACCACTGTACCTCACAACAATATTAACTCCCAATCGCTACTGTCTAGCGGAGAATAGCAGCAGCAACAACAGCAGGCCCGTCTGATGAAACCTGACTCAATGCCTTACAACAGATATCCGACCGGAGCCGGTTGGAGGAAGCAACGAGTAGCTTGGAGTCGGAGTATCCTAATAGCGTCCGCTCGATCTCCGAGATGAGAAGCAGGTCTCATCCGATTCACGGTCTCTTGTAGGCTAGAGACGGGACAAGCCTATGAGTCGAGGGAGAAGGGACGCGAGACTCCTTCACGACGCAGTCAGGCCGTCCGCAGGGCGTTTTGCGAAGCAGCTCGTCGGCTACCGAGCTCAGAGTAGCCTTGGTGACTATCTGCCTAGAGTTTCCTCGATCTCAGAAGCATAATACCTCTCATGCCAAGCTCTGACTCGAGCTCTGATCCACCCACGCAGCTGCCAGGCTGATTGATTCCACTGTCGAGCGTATCGAGCAAGAAGTTATCGGAAAGTATTTGCCTGATGTTGTTGATAAGGGGCCGAGTTCAGCGTCGTCGTATATGGGAATCGACGGCTCATGAAACATACGAGTATATATCCATCGGCTGAAAGTGAGGAGAGCCCACGTAAAAACGAAGACTGATTCCGAATGCATAAGCCCCGGGGCTTTAGGGAGTCACCCGAGCAGAAATAACTCCATCTTATTAAGTGAGCATCCGAAGACAGTGCCGCTGGTGGTGACGACCGCCGCGCAAGGCGGTAGCGATGACTTGCTCTCCGTATTCGAAACCCGAAACCTGCCGGAGACCCTCTCGCCCGGGCGGAGTACCTCGCGGCATCGTCTCCGCCTCCGAATGGACGAGCGAGCGCATGACGTCGTGATGCATGAATCCTCGCCAAGGAGGGAAGAAGGACTCTCGCTGCGCCGGTCCCACCTCCTTCCTCCGTGCTCGTATTTGCTCTGCGTGTCGCGATCCCCATGCTCCTTCGCTCGCAGACAGTATCCGCGGCATTTTGAAAGATTGAATGGAACTCTCGGCTTCTCGGGACGCTTGCGCCTCGCGGTCACCACCAAGGCAGCTTTCCCAAATAACTATAAAACCACAAAACCGACCAAACACCCGGTCTTGTAATGAACCCACTCACTCAGAGGTCAGGTAGGCATTTGAACAACAAGACTCGATCCATCACTGAGGAAGCTTTCGGTTGAAGACTCTCCGAAACTCCTTTCGACCGTAAACGTTGACAGTGCTAACTATGACAGTTTCGTAGTCCTCCCGGATTCCCCGCAGTGTGCATTCTGCTAGTCACCCATCCTGAAGATGATGAGCCACCTAAGGATCCGGGCGTGCCGAGAGAAATTGTACGAAAACGTCCGAGGGGACGATGCACTTGGTAGGAGAAATAATTTCGGAAGCCGCGGCCAGGAGGGCGTGCGAACGCTCTTCGCAGGTTCGCTGGGGGAAACATCGGATAAGAGCCGGCGGAGATGAGAGGGCCAACGGCGGAGGAACGATGAGTCCGCGGAGAATTGAAAACGAAACGGCATCCGCTATTCCGCTGGCACATCTCTTGGTTCTCGACGATCGTCGATTGAACCTCTATGCGGAAGAGAGCGAACCGTAGAAATAAGTGAAATAAGCAACCAGTGGCCAGGCATCATCTTTTTCACGGACAATAGGCTTCTCCCGAGCCGTCGAAGATCGGGGAAAAGTTCCATTCGTTCAGCTAGACTTCGCACTGTGCGAAAAGATCCGCTTCGGGAAGTCTTCGACCTCACGACGAGCCCCCGTAGATGGATTGACCAAGCAAATAGGGTCGACCTTTGAGAGCCCTGGGAAGCGGTGGAACTTTGCGATTCGTTTTCCAGGTTCCTCCCTATATTACTCGAAGTCCGAGTTCGAGCCGCAGATCATGAGGTGGAGTGCAGCTCGAAGGGAACCGCGTATTCCGTCCCTTGATAGCTGCGCGTCTGTCTCTGACGAAGAGCGGGCGCATCAGCTGTTTTTCGTCTTTAATAACAACACGAGCAGACCTTGCATCTCCCCTCGGTGCGTTTTTTCTCATCGCTCCCCGATGCTGCCGGCCCGTCTACTCTCCCGGGTGGCGGTGCTGCCGCCGCTGCTGCTGGCGACGCCGACGTCGCCGAACGAACATGGAGGCTGCAACAACAAACTGCTCCTCGATGATCTTCGAGTTGAACGATCGAGCGACGCGAAAACATTCTCGCACTCGAAGCGTCAGGGGAAAACTCCTCGCGAAGCATAACACGGTGTATTGTTTGGCTGAATTTCGTCTGAGTAAGCTGTTGTCGCTCCGCAGTCGGGGGCATGATTCCACTCATTTTAGCATCCGCCCGCTGGGTTTGCCAATGATTCAGGGATTCTCGTAAACTCGATGGAGAGCTTAAAAGTCGAGGTGCTTTCGATCCGGCTCGCCGCGATCTTAATAGAATGTTGACGGGATTTATGTTCTGTCTCATCGTTGATGGTGTGGTAAGAGATCCACGGCCATTCGGTGGAGTGCTTCAGCCTCGGAACTTCTCGCCGGCCCTCGCGCCGCCCGACAAGGAATGACGCCGCTCGCATTGAGGAATATAGACTGGAAAATAGATAAGCAGCTCGAGCGTGCCATCAGAATCGATCGAGCATGTCTGCGTGCGTCTCTCGCTCCGAGCTAGAGGAGCATGGTCCGGGAGCTGCCAATGGCGTTGTCTGACGGAGCGATGCTCGAGTTTAAACTCGCAACCGCCTCGCGTTTGTGTTTTGATAAATGAATGCACCTCGCATCGAATGGCATAACAATATTTCTGACGTGAGAGAAGAAAACGCTCGTAAATACCGAAGGAAATAAACGGTTCCGTACGGACATTCCCGATACGAGGAGGCATCGTGGAAAACGCCCCAGATTGTGCGCAGTCTTGACATGAAACTCCTCCATGAGCCGAATATGGCTCCGATCAACGGCTACGCCTGCGATTCTTTGGCGTCCTGGGCCGCCCACGCGGTTCCCCAGACTGTTTTTCCAAATGATATAATGAGATAAACAATCGCTTTGTCACGTTCCGATCACGTGGCCGAAGTATGTGTTCCCGAGCCATCTCGCTACTTACGGGGGCTACCCAGAAAAAAACTTTCCGAATCAGAATCCTTTGACCAGCCATGCTGTTGATCGGGCTCTGGGATTCGGGAGATACGTACATACGTGGCTACAGACGATTCATATCGAAAGGGCCTATGTTTGGATCGGCTTTGTAGACACACCATCCTCGACAGATTCACTGATCCCTACAAGGAGTCCGGAGAAGTTAATGACATGCTATTAGAAGGATCCTGCAACAATGTCAGTCGCTCTCTGGATGTTAAGCCTTCCTGCCGTAGGATTAATTCATAAAACGAGGCAGGTGCATAAGAAGCTCATTAATATCTCCAGGAGAGAGGAATGCTATAGCTCGTCGACCCAGAAAGCCGGACTGAATGACTGTTTGTTCGTATCGTGACATCAGGTCATCCTGAGAGCATTCTTGTGGGGATCGTCGCCGCCCGCATGTCACAATGACTCCTCTGAGGGCTCTCGTTTTCCGCTATAGATCTTTCCACACGATCAGGGATTCATATCGTTCCCGGAAACAATCGGTCAACAGGACGGCAACCACTTCGAAAGTCTTAGGATCCTGATAGTCCATAGGATGAACATTGACGCTCCACAGAAATCCGGAGCTTTACACGACTAATACTGGCTGACAAGGGTGCCTCAACGCCTTCCAGACGTCGAGCAACTTGATTACCATTCGCTGTCAATAAATGTCAAATGGGTCCTCGCCCCAACCGGACCACGCTTGTCGGTCAAGCGAAGTTCGCGGGTCAACCATAAGCGGCTTTTGTTGGGATATTTTTTTTGGTCGTTATTTCCTCCACGCTCACCTTTCGACAACGGCTGTTGCGGAAAATATCTTGGTCATTTCGTTCGCTCCTTCGATTCGTGCCGGCCGGACGGCTCGCTTCGGTACAGCCTGCGTAAGTGTGTCCGTGTTTGAGAGTGGGACGGTGGGTGTGAAGATGTCGTCGACGTGATCTCCATGCACCGTTTGATCCTTGAAGCAGCTCCTCCGGGCAATTGAGCGAGGCGATATCTTCTCCGTTTTTTTTTCTTACTTTTTCCCGCCGTAGGACACGTGAGAAAATAGTCGTTCGCCTGTCTGCCGTTCCCAAGCCTTCTGATCCGACCCTCCGACACTCGCTGCAATGACCCCTCAACCTGATCCACTCCCGTTTTCTTCTCAGACAGCCGAGCTTGCAACACATGTCTTGTTCATATTCGTCTTCGAAAACACAGCGGGAACGCGCAAAACATATATACCCAGAGCAAAACGATGAGCATCACTCAGTTTATCCTGAGAACTTGGAGATAGACAGGAAAATCATCCAATGCTCCGCCGAGCGATGAGAACGAGCGTGTTCCGGAGATTCCTTCCGAAAGATCGTCGCGTGTCGGAGGTTCCGTTCGGCTCTGAAACTTTTCTAATGACTTTCTGCCTTCACCATACCTAATCCGAAGTGGGACCCGATTCGAGTTACTCTCTCTGGAGACGTTCAACTATGACGGAGGGAAATATTTCGCGAAATCGAGCTGGGCCGTTGACACGATATGTCGAAAACGGAATCCTACTACGGAGCCTGGATCTGGATCGCAGAGCGCTCCGGTCCATCCTCTAATGTTTTTCGACTTACCTCGAGTAAGGAGGTATTGGAATGGGGACTGAAGGAAAACACGTGTGGTGTGGACCAAAGCTCAAGAAGCAGTATTCCGTTCACCTTTATCTTAGTCGTCGTAGCGGAGACAACGACTAGGCAGTTAGGGATCTGCGCAACTCCCAACACCCCCCTTGCGCAGAACCCTCAAAGACCTGACTTCATTGTAAACCTAGCTTCTTTCTGCAGTGCTTGAATTTCTCCGCGGTGAGTCCCTTGGTGAAAATATCTGCCACCATCTCGGTTGTCGGTACATGCGCGATGGAAACTAATCCTTCTGATATCATATCCCGGATGAAGTGGTGCCTCAGGTCGATGTGTTTCGTCTTGGCGTGGTAGACGTTATTATCTCAAAAGAGTTGCTCCCTTGTTGTCGCACCACAAAGTCATCGGACGCGGAATGCTGATTCTCGGGATCCCTCCGAAATTCAGGAGCCATTTTATCTCCTGGCACGCCGCTGAACAAGCCATGAATTCAGCTTCGCTCGTGGAGAGCGCCACCGTAGGCTGTTTCTTACTCATCCAGGAGATGCAGGCTCCGGCGAGAAGGACAGCGGACCCCGTCGTGGATTTTCTACAGTCTTGACGACCTCCCCAGTCGGCGTCCGAGTATACTTCGATGTCCGCTGTGATATTCCCATCGAATTACGACTGGAGGTCGATGGAACCCTTCAGATAATGGAGAATCCTTTTCAATGCCGACCAGTGGGTAGTCGTCGGATCAGAACAAAACTGGCTCACAAGGCCAACGGCGTGAGCTTTGTCCGGTCTTGTAGTTTGTGAAAGATGCAGTAGGCTACCCACGGCCTCGCGATAAGGTGCCTCGGTAGGCTCATCGGTTTCAGTTCTTTTCTCAAGTACCGAACCAACCTCTAAGGGCGTTGCCGTTGGTTTCGACTCCTTCATTCCGAACTTCTCCAGAATTCTTCAGATTGTTTCTCTCTGATCGAGTACGATTACTTTCTCATTCGGTCGCTGTGTGATCTTGACTCCTAGACAGTAAGCTGCAGTTCCGAGGTCTTTCATAGGGAATATCTCTTCGAGGCTTCTTACTACAGTAAAAGCTCGTTACTACGAACACGAAGGGACCGACGAAACTGGTTCGTTGTACCGAGTTTTCGCTGTAACGAATGCCGCTCAACACTATCCCTATGGCGAGCTGGCCAGAGGAGGAGAAATTCCTTGTTGGTTGTACCGAGAAATTCGTTGTAATGGGGGTCGTTGTAACGAGCTTTTACTGTATTTTCGTCTGCAATGAGGAGCTGTTGGTGAAGACGAGGAAGTCATCTACGTAGATGGTGAGAATGAGGACCTGCTCCCCTTCAGTGATGAAGTACCTTTTTCTCGACGCAGCGGTCGACGAAGATACAAGGGCTGGCGGAGATTCAGCGACTCGCGAATGCTCAGCGGATGGTGACGATTCCGAAGCTCCTCTTACTCTCCTTGATCGAGTCCGTGGCGGCATCGATGCACCTCTGATTGATTCCAGTACTCAGATTCTTCTATTTTCCGCTTCTGTTCCTCACGCGCACCTCCAGATAGTCTTTATGTCTCACTAGTTCACTTCCAGGTGGGTCCTGGGCCCATAACCTATTGGAATGAGGACTGAAGGAAAACAAGTGTGGTGTGGACCAAAGCTCAAGAAGCAGAATTTCGTTCACCTTTATTTCGCGATGACTCCGCTCATCTTAACCGTCGTAGCGGAGACAACGACTAGGCAGTTAGGGATCCGCGCAACTTCCAACAGGAGGTGTGTCCATGGCTGAATATCGAATCTCAGCCCCTTATCTGCCGTGCGGTCTTCGTCCATTCTTCTCCGACCCTTCCGATCCGAAGATAAGGATATTGCTTCGACAAACTCAGTAACGCGCGAAGCTCGCCCCAGGAACATAACTGAGCACCCCCCTGGCCTTGGTTTTAAGGAGTCATGAATTTGACTCAGGAAACACTCGTATGAGCCCGCGAAGAGAGTGGCTTTATCGATGCCCGTAGGAGGAAGGTCTAACGTGAGAGTTCGGTCTTCTGTAAGTATTTTCTCTGCAGAGAAAAACTCTCCCGGAAAAACTCCTCTACACTCTCTGGAGCGTTGAAACTCGATGAGCTAAGAGCTTCCCGTCTTGGAGTAGTCCCCCTAACCTGGATCTGGAGCGAGGTTCCCATTCAGAAAAACTTTCGCACTTTTTTGCGGAAGTCGACTTTTTCCTCCTTGCTCCCCTGTTGCTTCGGGAAGCTACTCATCAACGAGATATCGACTCCCAAACATTTCGATGGGTCGGGCTCCTATGCTCCATTTTTCGGTTCCGCGTGGAGATATTCCGGATCGCTAGCCTCGCTCGATACATCTGCTGCATGAATACGCTGAAAATTGAATATTTATGATGAGCAAGCAAGACGCACTCGCCATCACTCTCTCTTTTCTAGCGATCGACTACCATGCCCCGGACGTCTTTTCAGAAATCTTCCCGTTCACTAAGTCCGCGTCGCACGCTGAGCTCCCTGAGTCGGGGCATGCGCTCAGTCGTAGTCGTCGAGGCATAAGAGCAGCCGAATCAGCTGAGAGGCTTACGAGGGCAAATGATGCTTATTTGCCGGATTTCAAGAAGCCGTGCCGACGTCGTTGCTCTCTGATTGATCTTGAAGAGTTCACGATGCTCACAAGAGGGAAAGAGAGTCTTTGTGAGAGAGTACCTCTCGAACCGCTCTCTCATATATGCAGCTACTTGGATGAGCAAGATGCTGCTGCTGCTCCGAGACGAAAACCCCCTAGCAACAACTAGGTAGCCCGAGGAGATCCAGATTCTCAGACTTATGACAGAATTATTTCTCGCGATCCGAATGAACGTCAAGTACTGCAGTCCAGAGAATTCGCGGAGGCTATGACTCACGCGGAAGATTTCAAAAGCGAGGCGAGTCTATGGGGAACAAGGGGCCGACGCGACGTTTCTAGTTGGCTGAGGGAGTATTCCCGACTTATGTTCTCCGATACCTTCTCCGGCTTGTTTAGCTTCAACTCGACCTCTGAGATCTTTGTTGCTGGGATCGGTCTCCATGCATTCTCCATGCATTCTCCGAGCTTGTCCACGAGTCTGAAACGGAAATGCCGGCTCCCCTACTGGAAATGGAGCCGCTCATGCCTCTAAAAGCTCCAGCTTAGGTCTAAGCACTGAGTGAGTCTATTAGATGAGTCCGCACGCACGCTAGTCGATGGATCCGACGTACCCGATCACATCCACTGCCCAGTCCGTTCTCCCTGAGAGCGCCCGGCTATCCGGCGCGGGTCAGTGACGACGAACCCGGTTGTCCCTTCGATTTTTTCTCATCAATAGCCTGGTACCCGCAGTAGTCATCATTGTCGCCGTCCGAATGAGGATTTATCGCCGCGCAGTGGTCAACGCTAGAACAATGAGCTCATCGACCACCGATCGAGGGAGCTATTGCATGAGGACGATGGTTCTGCCCCGAGTATCGTCGAGCGACGTCGACGATATGATGTTGGCGGCAACTAGTTCATTGATTATATAAGCACTAAGATCGCGATGGAACAATCGAGAAGTGGCATCCAGCCGCTCGCTCTTTCGCGCGCGATATCCGCTCCGGAATCCGTAACGACGGACACTTCCGCTCGAGCTGCAGTTGCGGAGGAAATCCTCGATCCTCGTATTCGCAGTTTCAGTGAGTGTCATTTCGGTCAACGCTAGGAACACGAGAAATAGAGTTCCGAGACGTTTATCAACAAATATCGGGTAGTTTTGAGTCATTTTAGTGCTTGTTGCGTGCTGTCTTCTGCTACGCTGGCGGAAAGGCGCCTTTTTGCCCGCCTTCGACCACCCAAGCGCCCTGCAACGCTCTATCTTTGGAATGGGGAGAAGTCGATTCGGATCGAAATGGAGAAGAAGCGAAACTAGACTCGAGTCCATCAGTAGGAAGCTCGGCCTCACATTCGTCACCTGCGCGCAGGTTGCTTGTCACGCCAAACGCCGCTCTTTCTAGAGAGGGAGAGACTAGCGGAGCGAGGCGTGCACCGAGCTGTGCACTGCGGAGGGCGTGCTCGGTCTCCACGCTCCAGAGACCCTGACGGCGGAGTGAGCTAGCCAACCGAGCAGCCAGCGCGACTGTGAGAGCGTCCAAGTGGGTGCGTGAGTGAGTGAGCGATCTCGCTATGGTCGGTAAGGAAGATTAATTCGAGCCTCTATCTGTGAATTCCCTTTAGATTCAAACGAAGTAGTTTTTCTAGGAAAGGAACTCGGTTACGCAGTTTCGAAGAACGGGGAGCTGAATCGGTCACTCGGAGAGAAGACGGCAAGCGGCGACAGAATGCCTCCATTTATCCCGACGCTTCATTCGAATGGATTTTCGCTGGATAATTCACGCGCAGGCTCGCTCGGATCGCCGGCCGGCGCGGCGTGACGATCGAGAATCCTATTTCCTCTCCTTCCTGGATCGAATAGTATTCTCAGTTGGCTGAACCGGTTCCCTAATCTTTCCATGGAGGCGGATTACGTTTTGAGGAGTTATTCTAGTTGATTTCCCGTCGGAATATTCTGGAGAGCCCTCAATATTCTCGAGAGTGTTATGTTTTCGACAGCGCTCCCGTTGCCAACGGGACTGCCGTCTTCCCTAACTCTAGTCGGAGTTCCCCGCGGGATGAGCCTGATCCAATTATTATTATTTTGATGAGAACTATCCGTCAAAGAGGAGAGATTATTCCCAAAGGATTCTCGCTTGGGGCGAGGGGCAATGAGGCTGTCTGTCGCGTAACTTCTGCAACTCCGGGCGAACCCAAATCGTTGAAGCGAAAGATCATCCGATGATCAATTCCGTCAGACAGTTTAGTTTTCTTGCGGCTCCTAGTCGCGAACTCAACTGGATTCGACACGGATTGCCTCCCTCGTGGGTCTAAGGGACGCGAGAGAACATTGGGGAGTAGGTGAGATGGTCCCCTCGAAACAGAATCGAGGATCACGGTCTGAGTTCTCGAGGTCCCGTGGACCGCCTGATGCCTGACCGGCGTCACGATAGGTCCAGGGGTCGCCTTCGGCAAGTCGCGTCACTGCCCAGGGTCGGGGAAGAGCTGGGGAGAGAGTTCGGGAATTGTTGAGAGTCGTATGCAGAGCTTGTACACACCCGCAGACGGACGTAACACAATGGAGAGCTGACGGCTTGATGCAATAAGCATGACGAGGTCATTTTTCGGATAGCCTACTAGGACCGCGCAGTTGCGGTCCCACCAGGCCCTCTGACCGTTGACGGAAGAATCCGTGATCAAAAAGAATATGGTCCAGGAAGGACTTCAGCTTCATGTGCAAGCATGCATGCACATTCCAGGATAGTGTCTTTTGATGTAGTCCAGCTCAGCCCGTTTTCCTCTCCCAGGTCGATTATTATCATCGCAGCCATTTGCCTGCTTGCGAGAAAATGGATCCCGGAACATCCGCCCGAGTGAGCTGCCTTTGTTTCCGCTGTTGTTTGTGAGTGAGTTCACGTTGAGCACGTCGTCGTTACTGCATTCGTAATCACCCGAGGGCGCACCGTTTTCTGCCAAGGCTAATCCATCGGAGTCCGTCTGGGTTCGCGCGGGAATCGTTCGTCTGCGAGGCTGTGCGCTCGGCTTGGCAACATCGACGAAAGCAGCAGAAGCAGCGATCGGTCCCTCCGCTGCCGGATGTAATATTAGGAGCTGTACAACAATATTCGATCCGCGGGGGTCTGTTAATATGAATCGCAGGAGCCCGTACAAGATTTCCGGCAAAATTATCCGTCGGTTTCCCGATAGGATTCTGTCTACGGCTCCCTACGGTTTTCTCATCGCCAATTGCGGCAGCGGCGCTGTTCGGTTCACTGAGTGCCCGACAAACTGCATCGATTGCCGTGATGACCGAGCGAGACCTCAGATGTTTCTGAAACATGCGGAGTGATTTATGCCGATCGCACGCTCATACGTAGGTATATGGGAGCTCCTGATGAAGTCGTGAGCGCTTATCGAGGAATCATACCCCGCTACACAGGAGCGGGCATCATCGAAATGTGGGACTGGGTGTATTCCGACGCAATATTCCAGTGCCGGTGGGGCTCAGGAGACTCGTTGGCCTCGAGACCGCCGTCGGTCGAGCCGACGGCGCAGCGTAGAGACTACGTAGCAAGCCCGGTGAGGTTGGTCCCAGCAACTTAATTAATAAAGTGGCATTGTTGTCATCTACTTCTCGACAGGATTAGATGGACACCGAGATAGCGAAGGCTCGGGGAGAGAAATGGGAAATGGAGACGGTGGCCCGTGGATGCTGAGAGCTTGTCCCGTGTCGAAGCTTCAGCTCTTCCAGATGTTTCCGTCGCGTGGCCGCAAAACCCCCGGGGAGAAGCGGTCAGAAGATACTCTGGTCAAGCGGATGATATCGTCCGTTGACCTCGCACCAAGTCATGGTACATCATATCGCTCGCGGGGAAGAGGGTGGGAATTCGGGCGGGGCGGAGATTCCGCCCAGATTTCAGAGGTCGACGAGACCCGGAGGAAGAAACCTTTGAGTCCTTCTGTTTAGAATTGTGACCCTCAACCCATCTTTGAAACTAATGCGTCCTCGAATCAGAGCCGCATTAATTAATCCAGCGTCAGAGATTGACACATCGGTGGGTGAGTCCAACCATCCCTAGTGGAGACCTTCCGCTGGGGGATTCAATATCGAATTGAATGCAACACAGAAATCCATGCCTGAGCGGACCTTCCTCATCGCACAATACACGTCGGATCGTACACCATGATTTCGAGCGACGAACGATGACTGGATCGTTGCTGAGATCAAAGTGATCCCTCTGAAGACGAACGAACACTGTTTCACCTCGCCGTATGGATAATGCGGACGGAGATCGGCAGAGGATCGAGGAAGAGGGATTGCTTCTGACTCGCTGCGTGGCGCTCGGGAATAATCATCGGTGGCTTCAATGGAGGGAGCTCTCATCGATATATTGAGAGGTACTCGGTGCGAAAAGAGTCCAATCGGTACGCCGCGCCGTTCGGGAGTAGCTCAAGTCTGTGATCGATGTCCCAGTCGCGAAGACGAAAACGGCAAGAGTAAAGAGGACGTAGTCAAACAATTACTCGAATGGAAGGATAGCCCGGCACGGAGACTCGCGAAGAACGACTGACGAGGAGCTGAAAAAAGAAAAAGGAACCAAGACACTCCCGCCCGGTAAGACGACGAACGAGTTTCCCCGCAAACGAAAGTTGCGACGAGTGAGAACGACGACGTCGGCGAAAGCCGGGACGACGACCAAGGCTTGGACGAGAAGGATGACGACGAACACGGAGGCAAACTATCGACAAACTCGTCGAGTTCTTCTCTTTGTTTGCCTCGCCCTCTGCAAATCAGTCGCGATCCTCAATCTTCGGACCCCGCACCACGTCCTTCGGCGCCGACGCTTCCATTGAGGACAGTCCATGAGCGACGATGACTTCGTGAGACTAGCCGACTGGCTTCTTTGTTCGGCGCGGAATTCCGAAGCCCGAGGCCTTCTCGAGATCGCCTGGGCCTCGGTCCTTCCGATCGTACTTCGCTCCGTTTACTCAAGCTCTTATCGTCCGAAGTTGACACTAGGTCAGCAAACCATTGCATCGGTGCCACTACGTCATTAAATGAGAAACTGTGTGTTTCGACTCCATGTTCAGATCTATCTCGAGCATGTGTAGCGCCCACGCTCGTATACTTGTCCCTTTGTCGCGCGGTAGTATCGTCCGAGAGAGTTTGCTGCTCGAAAATCCCGAAAAGCATCGGAACCTAGGCTCGGAGCGCTCTGTGGAGGCTGACGAAATCATCTGTGGGCGTTCATCCGTTTGATCGGAACCGAAAGCGCATCTTTCCAGGCGCAGCCGTCCTGTTTGAAATTCACTCCTGATTCAAGGTTTCGCCGAAGAGAATAAGGTCGGGAATCTTCGGCAAGGCCTTCCAGGTCTGCTGCGGAGGAGGATTTGAGCTATCATTTTCCCATCCGGGACTACGCGCTTCTTTCTTTCGGATTAGAAGTCGCTCCCAGACTCCCGCTCAGGCGAGGATCGGAACTGAGCCGCTATGCGTCGGAGGCTACTCCGACCACCTTGTCATCTCGGGGAATCGTTATAGAGACTCTCTTATGAGCGGAATACCATTCGACGGAATTCTCCTCGAGACACACGGTAACGCTTGCCTGCTTCTACTGACGTACAATTTTTCCGTCGTCATTCCTCAACGATCTAAGCACGTTTCTGCATGAGCGAGCTTCCGTTTTCCCTCGGCACACATGAAGAACCCTCTGCAATGGCTCCTGGTTGACTCCTCGGGAGATCGTCAGCGCGGAGTAAATGATCGGTTTGAGCGGCCCACGTCGCTCCCGGTTGACTGCCGGCATCAAGCGCCCCGGATTACCGCCCGAACTGAAGCCTTCGGGCCTGGAGACGGAACAATAATATCGACGAATATATGTGAGGGCAAATCAAAACCCACCAAATAGGAGCCCTAAATTAGTATGCGGTCTCGTCTGTCAACAATAAAAGACATTTATTATTTATTTACTTATTACAATCATCTCGACCCGGGCTGTTGAGTCGGAGTTCTCGTGTTCTATCAAGTGTGACGTGTCTCTCCTTTTCGGACGCATGAAATTCTAAGCGATGTGTGTGGGTGAGTGTCCATGTTTGCTTCCCACTCGACTCTGTATGTTCCCAATGTTTACTGGGACTGTGGGATTGAAAGCGTGTCTCATCCCGAGTATTGTGAATCTGACGATTCTCGTTGGTGTTGTTGATATGAAGCGATCGATTACCGCCCGGTGGGAACTGGTGCGGGTGCGTAGATATGTGTGTAGCTTCAAAACTCCTCGGAAAAGATTCCGTTCATTTTTCCGAATCCTCCCTACGCTGTCAAGGCCTTCTCTTCGACTTCGTCGAGCTTTCGTTCTTCTTCGACATAGAGAGTGCCCCTGCTTCATCTGCGTCGTTCCGTTTCCCGTCTATTCGTATTTGGAAACAGAGAAGTAATCGACGATTGGGTTGCGGGAAGCTCATCACGTTGATGACGCTCCTCAACAACGGAGCCGTTTCTCGGCCGCGGATCTCTTCGGATAAGCGTCTTCCCCGAATCTGCTAGAGTCGTCGTTCTCACGGTATGCGTATAAAACTAGCCTAGTTCCCACCGGGCTGATGAGATAAATGAGACGGGCCTCACGAGCGCCCTGACGCCGAGTCCCGATGCTCGACTATGATATTGAACCGGCTTTCCTGTGTTCGCTGTGTCCGCTTGTTCGTTTTTATACAAATTTTAACATATTGATCGATCGCCGGCCGATTGTTGTCGCTCTCCATGAAATCTGAATCATCATTTCTCTGAGGTGACAAACTATGGTTCTTCGTGAACCGTCCTTGTCCTGGTCGTCTTCATGAAAGATCTGAGATACGGCTTCGCGGATGAATATTTTTCCTTCGTACTTGGCTTCTAGTTGGTGGTCGAGGTTATCGAGGGACGCTGAGTCAGAGGGGCTATTCATTGAACGTCCGGTTGAGATATAGTGAACAGGTATGGCAGCATTTGAGGCGGAAGTAAGGAGTCGCTTTCGTGTCGCAGAGATGTTTGAAATTTTGGCATTCCTTGTATGTGAGTTCGTCGACACAGATCCGGAACTCAGCTGTAGAACAAAAGAGACGCGCATTGAGATCCTGTCGATGGCTTCATTAATTCCGCATCGATCGGAGGGAGAGACCGAGAGGAGCCTAGGAGCCTGGACGCTCCGGAATGGTGCGAACAGGTACATCGCGAAGTGAGAACTCAGATCTTCCTCGTGGAGCTCACGGGCCGGACCGAAAGTCCGTACAACCCGCCGCATCATCCTCTCTGGCAAAAACTCACCTGCTTCGCTTTCTGTCGTACAGGCGGCTCCTTCACAAGGTTTTTCGCTTGAAGGCTTCATGTCGAGCTCGCACTCGGTGCCTGGGCCGTTGGTCAGCTGATTCACGCAATGAACAGATCTGAAATGTTCGACCGCTTCTTATGGAGGACTCGTTTCGAAAGAGCTCGGAAATTAATGGAAGATGGAAGGAAAATAAACCGAGACCACTGCTGCAACGAGCGCTGAGAGACGCGGGGGAGGAATTTCGATCACGCGAACAAAAGGATGTGCGAGAGCGAGGACAAGGATCGCGGGTAGTAGACTGAATCAGAGCGCGTTCCCAAGGCGTACGCCGGTCGCACCTCCTCTACAAGTTGTCCCATTATTTACAAGGCGTTCCACATGAGTCGGCGATGCGGAGAATATCCTGGACAAGGCTCCGTTCCCTCCGAGATCGCTTAAAAAACATGTGAGGACCAGGCCAATCACCATGTTCCCTCCATGATCGACAGGACAAGCAACGGTTGTCACGCCGCGATATCACAAAATAATGGATATGTCAGTCGCGATAGGCTGCGACGGACCTTTTTTTTATTGGCTATGAATAAATAATTATCTCCGTCAAATGAAATCCATTGAGATGTCGTTCCGCGAGTCCCTCGCGTCTCCCTGACCCTGTTCTAAGGGAGGGACCCTGTTCTGTCTAGAGGTGTAACGGACGCGCTAACAACCTCGTTAACGCGGGGACGCGTCTTTGGGTCCCCGTCCGAGAAACGGGAATGTGCCGGGTGACTCCCACCGCGATTGAAGGGAAATGCGGATACAGTAGACTCGTAGAAACGCTCGGGGCACCAGATACATTTGTTTACGTTTTTCCTGTCCGATGATGAACTTCTCCACCCAGTCGAGTCGAAGCGGTGTGTCAGTCTCGTCGTTTGCTCACTCATTCGTTCATTCATTCTCCGTACGTTTATGGCTCGTCCCATTTACGTATGAAAGCATCCGAGTGGAAGCAGGCTTGCCCGGAAGGCTCTCCCCCGCACCTTCCTTCCACCTGCGTTCCCTGGTGCGCAGCCTTTTACATGCCTCGGAAGATAGAAGCACGCCGCAAGGCTAACGAGCCCTTGTGTTAAGCCACAAGGAAGCGGCCACACGAGCGGAGGAAAGTAGGTGGACGGCAGACATGGGTGACCCGAGTCGGAACTCGTAATACTAACTGTCCTCCCCGCAGTTTGACTCCTCTAGCTTCCTGAAATTCCTTCGTCCGTCTATTATTTCACATCATCCTCCCTGACCATCTGATGAACTCGTTCGTTAGGAAGATACCGAGGTCCATCCGCTCGCTTGGGAGAATTTGAGCCCTCATTCGATTTCATGAGCCAGAGCCCTACTTATCAACGATATCTTTTTTTGAGAGCGATGTATGTATCCGAAATGAGAAGTTCCCCTTCATTGATTGACTCTGTTGCCTTACGCGACTCCACCGACGAGATCTTGCGTCTCATTAAAGAGTCCAGTCTCGGAGTTCTTGGATACTCTCGCGGTTCAGCCTCTCCCTCCTCTTTTTTTATTCCTGCTCGTGTCTTGCGCGGTTTCCTACTTCTAAGCGCCGACTCGGAGCAATCGAGCAGGATGGTGAAAGTTCCATGGCGAAGGACGACAACGAGGAAATGTGCGGGAGCCGAAATTAAATTCTGCTGTCGATCGTCCATGTCGACGTCCGACGCGACGTCGTGATCATGCTAGTCGTGGTCCGTATCGAGGAGTAGCTTTGTTCCTTCTCATGTAGGTTCCTCGTCCGGCTGCTCGGCAGCTTGTCCGCTCGCTCTCCGCTCGGTCGTTAGCTCAATGGTGTGAAATGATTGACGCGAGCGCGCGCTTCCAGGAGACGAAACGGGCAGGCGATTAAAGCCTCATCAGGGACAGAGTTTGGAATGTCTTTCCACCCATTCCCTAATGCCTTGCTTGAAGCCTATCCTTGTTCCCGCCGCCTGTCTGATCGTCGCTCGTCGTTGCTTGCTTGGTCGGCTGGCTGGCTGGCTGGCTGGCTGGCTGGTCGCACGGTTCGTTCGTCATTCTCTCTGTCTATGTGTTCATCGTGTGCACGGTGGCTTGTCGCTCCTCGACAGCTCACAGCAAGAACAGAGGAAAAGCGAACTTTGGGACGGTGAAATGCGAAATTAATTCGTCGCAGCGTTTTCCGGAACCCTGTCTGCAGTTTCGTCGACCGGGGATCCTAATTTCGCCCGACGATTCATGTTTGGATGTGACCGACTTAGCGTTGCGCGGACTGCGACTGTGTCGACATTCGACATTTACAACTATGGAAACTATGGAGGATGCTCACGGGGATGGGCGTGAACAATTATCGGAAATGAATATTTTGACTTCCTCCCGAGCTCAACCCGAGCCTGAGTACTCGCCTCGCGTCCGTCTCTGTCCAGCAGCCCCAAACCTCGAGGACAGCCTCCTCAGGAAGGAAAACTCAACCGAATAATTCAAAAAAGGGATGGGACAGAACATAATCATGTTTGGGGTGCTGTGGGGAGAGTACTTACCTCCGCTGAGTGGCGTTCTGTCCGCAGCCCTGACAATCGGACCATTCGCCCACAACCCATTGCTCACAAGGCTCACCGTAGCAAGCCATGAGACCTTGAGGCCTCACGGATGGCTCGCATCTGTGGGCCACTGGGCAGCTCACTGAGCGTTCACGAGTGCCATTACCGCAACTTGCTGAGCACTAAGATAGACACAGAGACTTACTTGGTGAGCTTACATGCATTCGCCCCGCTATGAGTGTAAGCCCGCTGCCTACATGGAACACACAGCTGCGCATTCACTTTTTAGAGGTCGTCTTGCCGACTCGTTAAGCTCGCTACGGCTACAGCTCAGGTCTGGGTACCGCGAGCCATGCGGCCCTCTAGGGAACGTCTGGCGGATCGAAGCCGCAGAAGGTCTTCGAGGTTATCGAACGAGAGACGAAAATAAAGGCTCGACGGAAGGGCGATCGAACGCTAGCGGTACCGGACGACCGATTGACGCGAGAATTTCACTCGGCGGAATAGATCGAAAGGGAAGTAGTACCCACCTTGGACCACTCGGTGATCTCCCATTCGAGACAGGGCTCGGTGTTACAGTCGGCGCTCTCCGACGGCTTAGAGCTCAGAGCAATTTCGTCGTGTTTCAGACACGTTTCTGCCGACTGTTCGTGCTGCGTTATTTTGTCTATACACTTTACATGACGGGACTTCATGCCTCCCCCGCAATTCTTTGTACACTGAAATGGGGTTTTCCCGTCAGATCATGACATCGGTTTGAGAACCTCCGTGCTAACGTCGGGAATGTGAGCGCTGTCCTGATATTTCATTTTATTCCTATATCGGGCCCTCGGTTCCTCCTGAGTATTTCTCTCCTCATCGAACGTTTTGGATCCTCGGCTTCAAAAACTTCAAAGTAAGGGCCGCTGCTCCAACGATCCGGATGGCCGAATGCACAACAGAATCGCGATGGTCGAGCCGCAGATTGGTACTCACTTTGCTCCATTTAGAAGTCCTCCAAGCGTACCTGAGACCTTCTAGGGAAACCTGTAGCCCCGGTTTCTCTTCTTGTGGTCCATCGATGTCCCCGCCTGCCACCTCAGCTGCCGATGCTGCTGTTGGAGCATCTACCATGACACTGCCACTCACATCGATAACCAGGTCGCTTTTCGAGTCTTCGACGACTTCCTGAGGCCGATCTTCATCTGGGAATGAGAGAGAATTGAACTTTCGGTTTCCCGCTCGGCGAATGATTCACGATGCTTGCTCGATTCTAGCTCGCAGCCGATGGAGCTCGGTCGGTTAGGTGCATTCGTTTGCGGGGCCCGCATTTCGGTCGGAGCCCCATCCGAGATCCCTCAGGACTTCATCCGGTGACAACCAATTCAGAATCTATACGAATCCGCGATTAACATAGTGCTGCCAGTGGTGGCGCAACGATTGTTGTCTTGATGGGGTTCTGACATGAAACCGGACGCCTAGCAGCTTCCCAGATCGATGCTGAGAGCCCGTTTCTCCCGGAAAATTTTTCGGCTCCGCCATGGAGTCCGGCGATGGGCTCCCGGCATTCGGAAACCGCTGCCCTCCCCCCCCCGTCGCAACCGCTCTGTTCCGCTCCGCAACTCACCGGAAGTGTCGTCATAGGGCTGCTGTGCGGAAGGTTCTTCCTCCGCAGGGCATGGGTTGTTGTTGCAGGACCTAACGGAGGCCGGCTCCTCGCTGCGGGAGCACCTTTCGTGTCCTCCGTTGCATGTGACTTTCCGTACCTGGAGTCCACCGCCGCAAGATTCGGAGCACTGTAATAATTTCGTGTGATCAGCGAGAGTTCCGGCAGCCGCAAACTCTTCCTTCGGTGTATCCAATACGTTTCTTTTTCGTGAAGTTCCCCCGCAGCCCTCCGCAGTGTTTCCCGGAGCCGCAGCTCAAGCAGCGCGTTGAACGGGTCCGCTCTCTACGTTCAGGTCTCCAGGACTCCCCGACGGAACGAGCATCGGAGAGGAGACAGTCCAGAGAGGCGGGATTGGACGGAATGGAATCAAAATTCAAAATAGAGCGACATTTTTTATTACAGTCGAGATCTCACCTCAGACCAGGTCCCAGCGTTCCATCTACCGCACTCGTTCGGATCACACACCCGGAACTCCACTGGTTTGGTGCCGTTGTCGCACCCTTCGATTTGTCCGCAGTTCACTTCACGAGTCTGATTCGCGCACGGATTGTGTCGACAGGTCTGCAAGTTGTAAGGAGCGGAGAACCTCAGAAATATTCACGATGAATACCGAAACAGGGAAGCTCCATTCGTAAGCTCTGACGAGTTGAAGGAGGGTGTGGGACCCGAGTCGGCAGTCGGGTGACTCCCTCTAAATCATCGAGTCACGTGATCAGTCTTCTTGGGATGTGACTGATAAAGACGTTCTACGACTTATACTGCAACGGGTCAAGCCCGAGTATTTATTGGACTCCCGAGACGGGAGAGGAGGGAAGGGACGACGGAGCTCGGTACCCAACAAGTCTTAATAAGAGCCCCGCCCCTGGAAATTAGGACGGGCCCGGGCTGCACGTCACAATCGGTCGAGCGACGTCTCTCCATCGCAGAACAGCTCATGCTGCCATACGCTGTCTTCCGCAAGAAGGTTTGATGCCGTTGTCGGAGCAGCAAGAACGGCGATCCAGCCACATTACCCATTCAGAAGACAATCAGGCCACGAGCACGAGTCCCAAGAATCTGCACAGCGGCTTCCGTCGTTTTCTTTTCGAATTCACTTTCTCTCTCCTGACGTATCTTCCGGATGCGTAGCATGTCTTATTGGTCATGAGATTAGATGCATCAGCAGCTGATGTATGGCTGAGCACCGGACTCGAGACTGTTTTCATTTCGGGTCTCGAGATCTTTCGGCGCGTGTGCATGCGGAACAATCGAATCACCCAGCGAGAGAGAGAGACAGACGACGGAGGAGCGACATGCATGAGCAAGGGGTCGACCTGAGGGTGATGAACAGGCGGAAAAGACTACTACTCACGTCTGACCATTCCGATGTTATCCAATTAGGGTCCTCGGGACACTGAGGGGTGACCGGACAGGGCTCCTGGTCGTGGGGCTTTGTTACGGCAGCACAGCGATCGTCGTTAAGCGCAAGCTGCTCGTCGGTACCGAGAGATCTGTGGAGGAAGCCCTTGTATAATAGTCATGGTTCCGTAATCGAATGTCAGGTTACTGCGCGAGAGACAGCGCCGGACGCTCCGCGGTAAGCGGGCGAAGGCGAGGGTTCTGCTCGAAATTCTTGGTCCATATTCCACTCAGCTCTGAGCTCGAGTTGGATCGTTCCGAAATACGACTGCTTCGGCCTGGGCTGCTCCTCGAGTTATAGCGAGAAAGAGAATCTCAGGGGATTATTTCCGTCAAAGCCGTAGGTAGGAGATTTTGGAAATCCTCAGTCAGCACGCACATCAGGACTGAGCAAGCGAGCGAGCGATCGAATCCAGGTCTAAGAATTAGGTCCGAGCCCTGAGCGTTCTTTGATGCGTGCCCCTGGTCCCTCACGTGTTTTGATCCTCACAATTAGGGAAAAAAAGAACGAGAGAATATCTAGGGGGTCTTGCGCTCAGTAGACTCCGCTCGCGACGGAAGCGACGCCGAAGAGGATGATCCAAAAGGTCTTCCGGACGAGATATTCGCAAACCAGATAAGATGTAGAACTCTGACCCGAGGTAAATCAAACTTATACGAGCCGCGGGCACTCCCAGGAGGGCCCGTCGGTCCCGCGTGGAGGGACGCGGATGAGTTTGAGTAAAAACAGTCCCCTGTATGAAGACTTTGCGGCTCTCTCAGCGTTGTCTCCCGGATACGGATGAATCCGCCAAGAAATATCAGTTGTCCGTCCCTCTTGTTCGGAGGATGAGAGGGATTAGAGCCCGGGTCTGACGACCGACTGAGCGACCATGGGACCCGACCGAATGAAAGACGGCTGTCCTGTCCCTCAAAAGTTCCATTAGCAGAAACACTCCACATCTTTCCCCTCGCCTCCGTGTGTCGACAGACGTGAAGGAGTACACTTTCCGTACACCAGTTTCCTCGGAGCGTTCAGCAACCGAAATACTCGAGCGCGGACAAGGGTGCGACGCTCAACTCCTTGCTCGAATGCGGAGGACAGAAATCAGTGAACTAACCTGATGCAGAGAACGGTTCGCTTCCTGCGACCCTGATCACCGCAAGTTGCAGAGCAGTGCTGCCACGGCCCGGTCCACCAACGCGCGGGACATTGGTGCGTATTACACGTCCGTTTGATTGGCTTGGGCTTCGGGGTGTGCGTGCAGTACGTATCTTCCACCAGGCCTGCTTCTTTCTCCATACACTTGGCATACGACTCTTGGTATCCTGCGGCGCGAAGGGCAATCCAAAGTTTAGTCACACCCGTTATCATCGTACAGCCCGAGGAATTTTCTAGCTTCTATCTCAGGATCCTCATAAACAAGAGAGCGACTCAGGAACAATCACCGGATGCTCGAGCCGGCTTCCTCGAACCGACATCAATTCTCCGTCAACGAACACGGAGTCGATCAGCACCGTTGACGTACACGGAGTCGATCACTTCTTAGAAATGTCTACAAACCTCGCCTCATCCCTCCCCTACACACACGTCCCGATTTCTTCTTCTTTTTTTCACCTGCCGCCCCTCTACCCTCCTGCCATCCGTCTCGATTCTCCGCGGCGGAGGAGGAGGAGGAGGGAATCTAAGGCATCGAGCCTTACGCCACGGAGATTATTAGGGGCAGCACGCCAAGGACTCGACGGAAATACCGGGGTTGTGACTGAAAAAAGGGGAGCGGGACGATCGCGAGCGAATCGACTTGTATGGCCGAGGGCGATGCAGACCAGTCCGCTATCCTTTCGCGAGAAAGACGAAGCGAGACCGAGTCCCTCCTCGTGCGTTTTTTTCCTTCTCCGTCTTCGCGTGCTGTCTCTTCGAATATTTCCCCGCACGTGCCGACGCCATTCCCGTCGTCCTGTCTTGTTTGCTCGAAGTGAAATACATACAGCCGCCATAGGTCCAACAGGTCAAAGGCTGTTTCTTGTCATCAAGAGGAGCTCCATTACTCGGGCGGTACAGGCGTGTCTGCCTGCGCCAGCTGCAGCGGGGCATCATCGTCGACGACGTCGCGCCGTCCCCGTCGTCGACCTGATCATAATAGTATCGTCATCATATTGTCGATATTGATGCGAATTAGATGAGAAAGCAGTGGAACGAATTGTCAGTCGACGATGCGAACACAGCGAAATTCATTCAATTAGTCATCGCGAGTTCCGAGTTGATCAAAGTTCCACGACTGGTTCAGCACACGGTCGTAACGACTGTCGAACAGCGAGCCGAGTAGATCGCGATCACAGATACTCAAGCCCGCGCCACTGTCACGGCTTCTCGACAATGGGAATGGCGTTAGTTTCTCTTCTCGGGAAGAGGTGGCGACGTCGACGACGGCGGCGGCGGCATACACACGCGTTATTAGGATAAAGAAGATCACCGCCGTCATCATTGCCGACGTCAGTGTGTCGTCCTGGGCAGGCCATCACTGTCATCAGTAGTCTGACTGAGTGAATGTGGGGCTGGGCCGTAGGAGCCATATCTGGCTTACTGGAACGGAGACCGTCGAACAAGTTCGCCGAATCGACGGCAGACGCCCGGTCCGACTCCGAGCGACACCATGTGCTCGAAGACTACGACGACGGTACTCGCTGACCAGCGTCATCATCACCATCGTCGTGGCCATCATCATTATTGTCGGCCGGAAATGAGCGGACTGAACGACGCTGACATCGACGACGACGACGGGAGACGCACCTAACGTGTATCCGATCTCGATGGCCACTACTGGTCTTCGACGTATACATACGGCGGTGCCTAATGGCGAGAGGAGTGTCCTTAACGTAAATATGTCGCAGCAGCAACAGACATGTTCACTTATTGCGCCGATGGACGGATGAATAGATAGACTCAAGTGACGCGGTGAGGGAGCCGGACAAAGAGCGAAACGTCCGGACATTCCCACACGGAGTCCTTCAGCAACAAGCAGATGAATTACATGTACACACGACCCGACCCTTGAGGATGTCAACGATCCTTTGAGCCATTCAGCCGCCATGAGGGAATCGTGGACTTCCACCCGGACCTCGGCAGATGTTTGCTGGAAATTCTGTGCTTTGAGAAAAAAGAAGGGGAGAAACTTCGTTGACAGTCACGATAAGAAAGAAATACAAAGGCGTTTCAGGAGGTCCGTTTGTAGCTTCTACTGGGCAGAAATCCAATCTCATCCACTTCAGACAGACAATCGGGTCATCGGCTTCTTCGAACGAGTGAAATACCCCCGATTCAAAAGAGCACTTGGAAAAGCTGCCGGCGTAGTAGTGGCCGCCCGCTCGGTGCATTTTTCGGTCCTCGGTTCTAGTTATTGTAGTTTCCTCAAAAGACCCGCGTGTTAGAGCTTTCTAGAATAAAGCGTCTTGGGGCGCAGCTTGCGATGGCAGTTTCCGCTGCGTACTGCAAATCACGATGTTCACCCACTGGCTGTTGGTCGTCGCCGGCAGGAGGTGGCGGCTAAGAAACCGACGACGGTGCCAGTCCGGAACGGACCCCGCCCCAAAATCAAAGGCTTGAGTTCTCGGAGAGCTCGCAGTGGAGCGAATACGTACCTCCTCCGCAAGTCACGGAGCAAACCGTCCAGTCCGCGTATTTCCATTCGAATTCGGGACGGCGGGTAGCATTCGACTCAGGCATCGTATATTCGTATTTCACTCCTGGGTTCTCCGACTGGAACAGCAGCTGAAAAACGGAAACGTATACAATAATGTCGACAGCGTCGTAGTTGCTTACTCGGATCTAAAAGCCCAGAGTTTCGTCGAAGAAGGAGGAGTCGAATGGTTTTTCCATTCGACGCCGGCCGTCATTCAAAAATCTTACGGGACTCGAGGCAGGGATGGCTTCAAGCCGTACAGGTCCTCGTAGAGTCGAGGACGCGATTTTTATTGAAAGAGCTCGTTCTCAAAGGATACTGTCGTTAGCGTCAACCTTTTTATGATGTGACTTCCGAGAGCTTTTGGGAGAATCCATTCAATTTTCTCTCGGATCCATCGCGTATCAAGTTCGCAGGTCCGACTGAGCGCAATCAGAAACTGAGTGAGTGCTCGGATGCAGAGTTTTAATCGCAGTCAGACAGAGTAGAAACTTCAAGGCGAACCTCCTGTGCTTTTTTGAGGGAGTCGCGATCACACAGAGGCTGCGCGCAAGCACCCCGCAAAAAGAGTGATCGGATTACAAAAGGAAGTCTTCAGATGCAAATTGAGCACAGCGGAATCACAGTTGCGGAGATACAGTGACGGTGACGTCTCTCATACGTGAGATGCTTCCAGTGAAATGCTCATACGTTAAGGTGCTCAGGGAGTATAACGAATGAAACTAAAAAAAAGAGAGTCGACGAGGACAAGACTGACGGGAGGAGCATCTACATGATTGATACTGACGAGATCCATTTCCCGGGAAGCGAACGCGAGAACTGATTATCGCAACTGATTATAATGATTCAGCCGATAAGTATCGGCTCGCATGTTCGTACGGGGCCTTCGTACATTGACGGAATGGAATTCGCTCTTCTCGACGATCGACGAGACGGTTCGCTGAATCGTAAAATCCTTGCGGATACGACAGGCAGGAGAACATTCGGGCGACATTCAAAGAGGATTCTAGGTTTGACGTCTCATCTGGCCTCGCTGAGTCGTTCGTTCATCGATCGCACTCGTTGAGAGCTCTCCCGGAGAGCATGGGAGCCATCGCGCCCAGTGTGCGGCCGCTCCTCTCGGCCCTGCTCAACACAGGAAACTCATGAAACGCAAGAGTAGCTCCAGAGGAGGGGAAGTTCCCTCGGATCCCCCACCCGCTCGCAGTCGTCGTCGGCGTTGGACGTCAAAACGTCACACATTCGGAATCCTCGTAGTCATAATGTCGTTTCCTTTTGGATAAGATCCGAGATAACGAGGAGGAAGCTCCGCGACGACTCGTTCGGAGAAGACAGTCGGCTGAGGCAGTTGGTGAGGAACCAACAGGAAAGAACACCGAGAAGGAGCCTAGCGGCTGAGCCGACGGAAAAAGAAGCGCCCGGTGGAGGCAGCGGGGAACCGCAGGATAACGACGCCACCGAGCCAAGAAACCCAGATAAGAGCAGAACGAGGTAGAAGAAAGTTTGCCGCTGGCTTCCGAAATTTCCGACTGCAGTACTAACATCCCTGTCCGTCGGCTCCTCAAAGCTCACCCACAACGATACGGCCGCTCGAAGCTGCAAGTGAGCGGATCCGGCGGGCTCAGAGCGAAATCCTGGAGAGAACGACGGCGAGCATCGGGCAACAGAAAGCCAACCGAACGAATATACTCACCTACGGTACCTACGGAAGTAACTGAAAGCCTACTTACGAAGATGACGATGCCTTCTTTGATGGGACCGGGCGCGTAGAGAACATCTCGTTCTGTTTTCCGCTCGTAGAAAAGGGTCGTTCCCGCGGCTGGATAGTCGCCGGTCCACTGGATGAACCACTGTCCGTTGAGGTAGAACTCGCCACCGGCTCCCTGTACGGCAATGTAGTTCGTGGATTCGCGCACTTCTTCGACGCGGATATTGCGCGCGCCTTGAGGGATCCGACCGATTTCCACGTAGCCTAAAGAATGAAAAGAACATCGTTCGCTTAGACGATCCGCCGACGCCGTTCTCCAACCACCGACTGCAACAAATTCATTCCATCTTTCCTGCCTCCCGACTCCCGAGTGGATCGGGGCAAAACGAGCTTCTATGAATTCTCGGCGTCTGATGCAGCCAGCAGCGGTGGGTCCGCCAGTCGATTCAGCTATCGCTCCAGCCGAGCTGTGGGTAAACACTGTCGACGGTGCGAAGTCACTTGTCGGTGTTCGCAGCCATCGGGAAATCAAGCGGAGACCTAGCATGTTGCAGAAAAAAAACTTCCTCGAACATCACATTTGGATCCGAATCGCACTCGCTCGTTTACCGAGCGAACACGACCGAGTTTGTCTGGGCTGACAAACTCCTCGTGGTGCACACAGCGGTTGATCACGAAAGGACTCCGAGATACTCGCAATGCCCTCGCATCGGAGCCGTTTCCAGACTCACAGAGTGCCGATAGCAACGCCGAACGGGGGAATCGGCCGGAGAACGCAGAGAAACGAAAAAAAAGCGGTGCGAAATATATCGATAGCGGGATACATATATAATGCAGGTAGGTAAACTACGATGGATGGAGCGTGCGAGCGAACGAACTCAATCATTAGCATTACCGAGTCCTTCTGTGACGTTGAACAGCTTCTGTATGGTGACGCACTGCGTACCGTCGCCGTGGCATATGCCGCAACGGTCCTCCTGCGCACTGGTCTCGATACCCCAGTCACACGAGACGCTCTGTAAGCAAACAAATCGGCGAACTAGTATCGTTACTCGTCGGGCGGCTCGGGTGAGCGAGTCCCGCTGCCTACGTTCTTTTGTCAACTTCGCCCCGTGTTCAAACGATGAGCGGCCCCACGCGGCTCTTAAGGTGTCGAGTTCAGATTTTCGCAGTTTGTTTGTTCAGACCGATGGCGTAGTCTTCCGCCCCACTGCTCAGACATACACGGAATCGCATTCGGGCACCCAGCTGAAAGCCTCTATAGATCGGTGTGATGAAACGATACGTGTTTACGAACAGGGTCGACATACGATCCCCTCGTAGGCCGATCCAGCGACCGACCGTACGACGGCCGCCGGCGATGCGGGCAATCTCTCGACGACTGCTATTCTGTTACAATATTGCGTTACATTATACGTGTTTATACGCGGACAATGTCGCCCGGTGCGGGATCACTTGAAGCATCGATTTGTGTGGGACTCGCACTGGCTAGCTATGTATGTAGGGGCGAGCGAGCTTGCGGGTCCTTTCCGGATACTCCTTCAGTATAGCTACAGTTGATAAAGTCAGTCTGTTCAATATCCTGTACAGCACTATTCATGCGACGGAGATTAATTGATGACGTTGAGCCGGGATCGAAGGAGCTGCCGCGAGTGGCTCCGAAAAATTACGCCTACATCGAACTCATTGATCTACCTATTCAGGTTGAATCATTAACGAGCGGTGAGCCCAGGTACCTCCATCTGGTCAATTTACGAACATAGAGGAACTCGGCCGGACCCCTTGGCAGAGTCGAATTCCTTAATTCTTAGTTCCTTCCGAACTCTTTCCTCGGCCCTCCCGAAGATGCTAGCCCGGGAACCGGCTCAACGATTTCGGTGTGAGGGTTCCGGGGCGGTGAATTCGGTGCGGACGGATCCGAAAAGGTTTCGCCGCTCCGGATTCGATTTCCCAAGGCCAGAATACTCACCCGACAATTTCCGTTAATGCAAACGTCACGAGAACCGGGTTGACAGGGTGTTCCATCCACGACCGTGTCGCGTAGCATCACGGAGAAGAATTTCCCATCAGATTTGCAATGCAGCTCGCAGGGCTTCTCTGAGTTGAACACCGGCGACCAATGGAACAGCTCTCCCTGCAAAGATACAAACGTCACGTCGCTCGATGAAATGAAAGTGGATTCTTCCCCGACTCGCTCCCCATTGGGTCGCCATCCGAGAGACGGTGCTACTGCGTCCCATCCGATATGGCCGACTGTTGTTTCGGGCAAAAGTTTTGATTGCCAGAGAGCTTCGAACACTTTATCGGTAAACACGGCCGCAATAGAAGAAGATTTTCGTTAATTATAAGAGCCTCAAGCGACGATAGCAAAGTTTATCCGACGTTCCCTCTGCCGCTGCTGCTCCCGCTGGGAAACTCCCCCGATCGACGCACGATAGGACGTACCTACCAAACCCGCTTCCCTTACGAGAACTCCGCCAAAAACCAACCTTGTACGGCACATTGTTGAACGACGAGCACTGCTCAGCCCTGAAGCTCGGCGTTCCTTCGGGACAGTCATCGGTATTGCACATTCGGTAGCGTTTCCTTTCTCCGATGCAGTAGCGTCCTCCGTAAGCCGGCCTGACAACGAATGATTTGTTCAGATCGAATATTACCGAAATCTCGAATTTTCTACGGAGTTCCACGAATACTGGCCTCGTCGCGACTGAGATCATGTACTGAGAAATCCGATGTACTCGAGTCCTGATCGATGGACCATTTTTGCGGAACCACCACCCCGCAAATTATCCGAATATCACCGTGGGTGGAACGCGATCGAAATTTCCCGATGAAGTCAGTGGAATTCTACGGATTCTTCCAGAAGGAATTTGTGTCTGATAGCTTCCACGGAGTCGGACGAAAGTCGGAACGAACTATTGTAGACCGGGGAGTATTTTCGTTTCTTGACTTCGGCCATGGAAGAATTGCTGCACCCCTTGGGAGGTGCCTTTACTACGCCACTGGGAAGCAGGCTGGATCAAGAGAAGGTGCCGTAAAGGGAAAAGGCTCGTCTCTATATGGCCAACCTAGCGGCGGTGGCGGCGAAAACAGCAACCCACCAACAACTACTCCACGAGGGAACGCTCCGTAGAGTCAAGAGTATTTTCTCATAAAATCGACGAGCAACTTCATCGAGAGCAAGCCATTAGGCTTTGTGGGCCCCATCGGTCGTTGTTTCATAGAAATTTCATCGAGTGAAAGTTCGGCACTCAAACCCCGGTCAGGGCCATATGTTCACAGGAGTTCACGATCCGATGTCGTTCAGTATGGGAGTGGAACGACGAAATTGGTGGAGCCATCCCTCCCTCGAATTCGAGTATTTGATGGAGAGATAAACTCGTCTATCTTCTCTCGTAAATGATTCCGCGCCGCGATGGAAGCCTGTTGATGGTTCGGCTTCTATATCCCCGAGATCATTCATTCTTCGAGCTGCTTCCATAAACGACAACTCTTCGGTAGGATCCCCCCGAAGACCAGATGTGGGGCTCGTTTCGCCGGGGTTCTGGGTGCTTCCCCCCCATCCCGGAGTGCCCCCGCTGCTCCTCAATACTTACGCAGGGTTGTCGCAGTGCCGTTCAGACTGCATGACGCCGCCGCCACAGGTCCTCGAGCAGTCTCCCCATTCACTCCATGGACCCCATTCGCCATCGATTGCTTCAGGTCGATCGCCCATCTCCGTGCAGTTTCCCAGGTAACACCACTGAAACCAGGAAGTCTGTCATTCGCATGCGTCTTGAGAGTTCCGATTGCAGCCCAGGGACGTTGCTCGAGCTCTCCCCTCAATATGTTTTTCGTTTTCACTTCGACCGAATGCGTTAGCGTTCGCTTGATCGCAATCAGGATGAATTTGCTCCGATTGAGAAGACCTCGGTATTCCGACCTCGAGCCTCGGAGCAAAAAATTCTCGATAGGGCGCGGGGAGGTTTCCGATCTCCCGGCGGCTCCGAGAAGTGCGCTTTGGCGGGATGCGATTTCCAGCAGCTGAATGGAGCATCCCCGGAACCGGTATCGTAATAGCCCCTCACGGGACATGAATGTAGCTTTACCTTGTTCTTTCCGCAGACGGTTCCTTCGGCAGCCGGTTCCATTTTTGTGACGCACTTATTATCCAGACGGCACCAAAGAGTCTGGCAAACCTCCTGAAAAACAGTTTTCGATAAGGGAAAGAATACGAGAGGACTTCACCGGCAGAACCATTCGCATTGAATGCTCTTATCGAGTTCCGTTCCGGGAACGCGAGGACGATCGTGTAGACTCCCGAAAGTCTCCGATATCGAAGCATTCTCGGTCCGCCGTGGAACAGGACCGGAATCCGACAGGCTTGTCTCCCATTCGATTTTTCGGCTTTGCAACGATCACGGCTCTTCGTACGAGAACTCCAAGCTCGTGGGTCAGTCTCATTCATATCCGACCCGATCCCCTCGTCAATCCGCGAGGATTATGTCATCTGTCCATACGAATCACTCGATGAATTCCGGAATTCCCGATCTCGTTGTCAATCAGCTTCATAAACTTTGGTTCAGAGATTCCAGCTACTAATAGCCAGTTGAACTCGAGAAACATCTTGTTCTTGTGCTCCGTTTGGCACGGCTCGTATCTCTTCCGATCGGGCGCACACTGCTGCTCAACAAGCCGAGAAGAACGATTGAGGTATGATTTAGAGCTCGTGGCCGCACAATCATCGATGGGGAAGTTTCCGACTCCGCCCTCCTTGAGAGCGAACACTTGATTGCTCTCTTACTGAAAATTCTCTCTAACGTCAGACGCTCGCTATCGACCCTATTCGGCGCGCTCACTCAGCCTGGTTGAGTCTTCATCCGGGGGGATTTAATAGATCGTCGACGTCCACAGCACAAGGACGTCCAGTCTCAGTCACGCTCGGAGGTCTTAATGAAAGTTAAATTTTGTACCTTATCGTCCAGATCGGGTCGAGCTACGCTCTGTGGAGAGTCCGCTGAGTGAAGAGCAGGAAATTCCCTTCATCGTAGCGTTACATGGTTCGAGCCCGTGTTCCCAGATCACTCTAGCCTCCCGAAAGCAGCAACTCCGAGGGAGCAATGCTCTTGACAACCGCAACGGATAGCATCTCCGAACCGGAACGCTCGAAGTCCACATGAAGCGTCGCCGCTAGCTCAGAGGCTTCGCGTGTGCCTTTCCATCGAGATGGCCATTTAACTTAATCGAACCGAGCCCCCACAGCCCGTTCCGACATTAATTTATGGCCACCTGTTAATTCAATGAGCGAACGAAGAGCGGCGGACCTTGAGCGAAGTTCATGTGGCGTGATCGAACGCCCTCCCGGTCGTGTTCCTCCCTCAGTTCTTGCCCCCCTCACTCCACTAACTACCGACGCGACATCCATCAGGCATTTATCATCTTGAGGAGCTTTCCTTTAGTTTCGTGAACTGCGCGCCGAATTCGTACGAGCTGCTCGATGGGCTTAGGGGAAAATTTGAAGAACGTGAGCGTACCTCGATTCCGTCGCAGTATTTTGCGCTGTTTCCGTACTGTAATCGGCACTGGTGATCCGCATCGTACATGGCTCCCGGAGGAAGCACAGGGAACGTGTAGCTATGCGCGCGGGGCTCGTCGTCCAAACAGCGACCCCAGTCACGGCTGAAACGAATGAAAGAAAGAAACTCATGCTCGATATGTTTGGAATGAGTTCGGCTTGAAGCGGCTCCGGGGTAATTGTCCGCAAACCATTCTGGGAATTCGGAATTTTCCCGCCATCACACTGAGTGAGTGAACACCGAAACTGTCGGACCGCTGATTCCGAGAGTGTCACGTTAATTTGAGCGTTTCCTGCGACGAAATCCGACTCGTCTCCTCAGGAATATATAACGATGCGATGGCCGGACGACAATGTGGCTACTCACTCAAGGAAGTTGGTGATCTCATGTCGAGAGCAGTTGGACCAAACAAGGGGTGACGTATCGGAGTTTAAATGAGGCGCCATCACGTGCTGCCGTTCTCCGAGAGGAGCCTGGCATCCGTTATGAGGTCCATCATGCGACATACCGAAACTGCAAAGAGAGACAGAACTGCCGGTCAGATCCGACGTTACGTCCTTGTGCGGTATCCCCCTCAAACTCGCCACGGGTTGAGGTTGAGAGTTTTCGGCGTTGCGGTGGAAATTGCGCCATCCCCGGGAAGACACATGCCAGGAAGACTGACGATGCGCGAAACCGGAGCTGCATTTATATTAATATCTCGGATCAATTCCAGAATGTCCTGATGTCCCGATAGGGCCTGGATCGGTGGATTCCCGCCCGCTCCCGATATTGGATCGCTTCTCAATGCGAGATCCGAACGCAGATGAATTCTACGAGACTCGGATGATAGAATTGAACAATTCTTATCATAGGACTCCAAGCTATCTGAGCTCATTGTTCGGAACGTGTGGAGAATGTGATCGAGTTCTCCGGCGGCGGGGAACTCTTCGAGAAAGTTTGCTTTTTCGAGTCTCCCGTCTGAATGGTCGATGCTGCGAGCTTCCCCCGCTCCTACAGTGGTTTTCCGAGTTGCTTCGTCGAGAGCTCAGCGGAACTTGAGAGCAATGTAAGTACATGTATGAAAATTTATTTGGCCAACGCCGCCTACGTTCTCCTGCCATCGCGCGTTGCCCAGACGGCAATCGACGAGAATTCCCGTCGTTTGTTCAGATGCGATCATAACGCCTACTTTTGAGCCCGAATCGATAAACGAGTTACTTTTGAATGCGAACAGCTATGATGAGCGAGAGAAAAAAACTGTGTCGGAAGCTAGCCACGCAGATTTGACGTATGAACCCATATTTGATGTCTAATGGCGAGACTCCCAAGGTCTCGAGGTTACGTGTCTCTTAAATCCGCTCCTAAGTGAGCGTCCTTGCTCCGTATTCGATATAAGTTCACGTACTTGTGTCCAAGCTCGTGGGCGATGGTGAAAGCCAACGTGAGTCCAGAATCTTCGTTGACATTGCAACTTCTCTGGGGTTGACACATCCCTGCAACTTCCGCCAGACCCAATGTGGTGCATGGCTGATCGCCTTTGGTGCAGATGTTGTTCCTGTAAGTAGGGTTTAGACTCTGTGTCAATTTTTTTAGAGGAAAAATGGAATATACTATGGTTCTAGCATATTCTGAATGCAGGAGGAATTCGAAGAACAGAGGCAGACTCTGAGTCCGCGAACGAAATGGTCGCCTCCGTAGGGAAAAAAAGCGAGAATGGTAGCGAGACCTCCTCTGGAGCTTGGAAGAGGGCGAGAGAGTCCGCGAGGGTTCGAGGCCTCGTTCAGAAATGTTTAACGATATCCGTTTTTCCTTGTCTTCGGAGCTCAGAGATAGCATCGTTACGTTGTTCTTCGTTCCCGTCTCGTCCTCGTAGCCAGCGTCTGGCTCCCTAACCAGCCTCCTGAACTCCCCTCCGACCGACTCTAAATTGACTTCTTGATAAGCGCGAGGTTTTTCTCCTTGGCTGAATCGACCCGGCAGTCCCATTCATTGCTCCTTTCTTCCACCTTATACCCCTCTTCTCTTGGTCAGATAGCTTATTTCAACTGGCTGTTGTCAATGAGGATTCAATCGTTCGCTTCTTCCTCGCGCGCTCGCTCAGTTAGACAAAAAGCTCTGTTCTCTCTATCGAGAGACTTCTGCGATGTAGGACGAGACCGGAGCCGCTCACGAAGCCCTACTGCGTATCTTATACCCAGCCAGGTCGGAGCGGCTCCTGTCGAATTCGATGAGCCTACTCCAACGGGTTCCTCGGTGCTGATCAAAAACGAATCTGTCGGAATCATACGGAGCGGGTTAGGCAATGCAATGGCTGCGGGCAGAAACTCGCGATCTGGAGTTCCACCAGCGGCGGCAGATCTCTCATTACACGCAGCGTGATTTCCGGAGCTATTTCGAAATTGGGAAGAGCGATGCTGGTCCCGGGGCAGGGGCGGTTTCGGATGGGCGAGATTCGAGATCACGAGGGGAGGTTCGACGAACTAAAAACGGTCTGGAGCTGTAATAATCTCAAAGAGCCGCAGGGAATGTGACACGCAGTTTCATATGGGACTCCGGATACCCGTACGGAGAAGCTTCCTCGGGACTTATGATTTTCCGCGACGCTCGAACGAGCATTCGTAAACGAATGCATTCGAGAAGCTTCGCGAAGATCTGCCACCGTTCAAGAGCTCCTTTGGACAGGCCAGGCTCGCGCTCGGAAAGAGGCTCGGGTTGCGAAACGAATTATCGCGGAACACTGGCAGCGACTTGCCACGTGCGACAGGCATATCCGACGGTGACTGTTCTTAACATGGGGAATTCCGAGCCAAGAATTGAAGGATCGCGGCCGCACTTCAAACAGCAGTGGACGACGCATCCGTTCCCCACGGCTCCGTCCGCGAATGCCTCAGTGTCGGCGGGACAGGAAGAGGGAACGTGTGTTTCCGAGTCGCCCATAACTCTCTTCTTACTTTCAGCTGGCAAAATGAAGAAATATTGGCTCGTCGTCGTCGTCGTCGCCACAACCGCCGCCGTCGTCGTCGCAAACGGCCGCAGGTACATACATAGTGGAGTCTCTTCGGGCTCCACCTGTGAGCTCGCCCTGAGCTCTTTCCTCTTCCCGTGCTGGCCGCGGGAGGTGACTGGCGTCGAAATATGTATCGACATATCGTGCGACTATGAGGAATCGGCTTCTCCTGAGTCGCTGCTGCCGCCGTCGACGTCGTGAGCCTAATGTGTTCTCCGACAGAGTGACCCGTCTTTATTGGTGCAAATGCACTTTATCGGCGTATTGACGCCATCTGGATGATCGATATTCGCGACGGAACTTGTGTCTCGATCATATTGGAAGCAAAGCGCAAAAACTCCCGCGGGGTATTTCACTACTCGTTTTCCCCGGAGTCCGGACCCGGCCGTCTCGCCGGTCAGCAGCGCAAAGGTCCATGCTGGAATGTGCGGCGCGCTCCACAATCCCGGCCGAGCCGCATCTCTGCTTTAGACAGATGGTTACGGACAGACTGGGATTTGCGATGGACTGATGATCAGCATAGTTTCGCTGGGTCTCGACGCCCAGATGAATAGTTAGCTCGACTAGAGCTCGACCCATCCTTCAAGCGCACTTCTCGATCCGTTTCCGCATACTTGGAGCCGTTCCGTCCCGGTAAAATCTTCCGCGCTACCGCTGCGCTCCGGCTTATTCCGCTTGCAACGAACTCTCGCGGTCTAAGCCTGTGTTTCCCTGTTGGCCCGAAGTATCGTGCACGACGAGGGCGTTGTCGGTCTCTCGACAGACGAGACTGATAACGTTAAGCGTAATGCCTAAGCCCGCGCCACGTATAAGATGATGATCCCACCATTCCGTACTCCTTTATAATTAGGTAGCTCGGCGCTCGCGCAGAGGAGCCTATCTATCCGAAGAGAGAGCGTCGTGGGGCGTTTCTTATCCAACGGCGAGGCGCCGGCGTAAGTAGCTGCCGTTTTCGCTCGAAATCAGGTCGAACGGAGAACATATATAGTCCAACTCGCTCGCTCCGGAACTCGTCGATCTTCGGTTCACGAAACAAATTCGTAGCCAGCCGCGAGACAACGATACCAGTGAATACCATCCGGTCGTCGTTCGTCTTTTCGTCCGGAGCCAACTGTCTGCCGAAGTCGAGTAAGACAGCTCAACGCAAACATCTTTGGAATCCAGCCGCTCCCGTCGGGGAATTGGTGTTAGACGCTATGCGACGCCGTTCGAATGAAGAAAAATCATGTTTACAGATGTTACAGAGTCAGCTCATGGGCTGAAGAGTTCCCGGAGCGAAACTTCGACAAAGTAGTTGAGACCCCCGTGCAACTCACTCCGGATAACATTGTTCGAGCCGCCGGATTCGATTTCGAGATTTCGTACGCAGCGCTCCTCGCGATTTCCTCGTCGCCACAAGCCACTTAGTGGGGTGCTCGGGCGCATAGCCTTCAGAAAGCGGGCGCCTGTCCGACCGCTGGATCGAAGCACATCAAAGGATATCCGAAGCCTTATCGGAAGTGACGAGCTGCTGAGAGGAGGGATGACACTTTCTGGGAGTCAAAGTCAAAATAGAGCGATGTTTGGGAAATTACGCGACTGCCTGCTTAAGAGTTCCCCTGACCCGCTGTACAGACAGTTAAGAATTATTATTCCTGTCGAATGTCCCTAAAAATTATGCTCTCAGATGACAGAAGCGAAACATGTGGAGTTACTGGATGCGAGATGGACTCTGGGTATTTCTGCCCAATCAAAATCAAGTGCCCAGATGGCTAACCACGTTCGAATTTCGCTCTTGATACGAATGTCGTCCGAATTGTGGGATGCCTTCTTCCGTCACGGACCTATTCCTTGTGTTCCTGCTCATGTAAAGCTGCCAACAACACGGATCGAATGAGCCGAACAGGACGCTATTCGAAACCTAATGCGTCCTGCGAGCGCAATTAGTGCAGATTAGCTCGGACAAACATGACGGTTGCAGCGTCGGCTCGTCGGGCACGGTACCGTCCCCCCAATGCAGCTGTCGGTGGCGATAGCAATCATCAAAAACGCTGGCCGTCAATACGAGCCGCCAGCCCAGCCGAGGTCTCCCACCGAGCACGATAGGAAACAATGTATTCTCAGCTCTCACGCTCGTTGCTACCGTAAATTCCGGTGGTAGAAGTTGAGTCCGAGTGGAAGGAGACAGGGGCGAGCAAAAGCAACTCGTAAATCCTGGGGAAGCATCGCTTAATGATGACGCCGACTTCATGTGGGATATTTGCTCTATACTCGCTGAAGTTCTTCCCGTTACGGTACAGTGTTCCAACGATCAAGAATCCTCTCACTTCCCAACAAGAGAGCCAAGAGGCCACGAGTATGTCAGCTCAGTTCTCATTTGCATTTTCTTCATATATATCATGTTTTCCCATCCATTTATGTCGACCGAAGCGAATAGCATGCGCAGAACAAGTCCCGATCGGCTCGACTGATCGCGGTAAGTCGTCGCTCACAAAAAAGAGGCGAGAATACCTCGTCTCATCTCGCCGTAGGTTGACTTGGTAGGTCCACGGAGGGATTTATCGGCTAATTGCCTCGAGAAAGTGACTCTCGCTGCGACCTCTCATCGCGAGGGAGCCCTGTGAGGGGAGAAGACATGCGACCAGAGGAGCCGACTTGTATACGACTGATTTCGTTTCCTGGGATTATGCATGCAGTCAGTTAAGTCTCTGCGGGGCGAAACGATCTGCCGCCTCACGAATGACAATGTAAAACCGAGTCGTCTCTGCTCGAGTCTCAAGTCGGCCTCGCCGTAACCTTGTTCTACAGCGTACACTAAAGAATAAACTACCACCGTACAAAAAAATCAAGCCGAGCTTCACCCTACGCCGCCGCCCCGTTGTGTTCATGAGATACCCGATAGACTGTTCCTTGAAAATAATTCAGGGAGTGGATAACTTCATTCCGCTCCGGACATCGAAAAATCTCAAGGTTCAGGCTCGTTCTCTTCTCTGTTTTCAATAGGTTATTGATACTTGTGGCGGTATGGTAAGCTGCGGACAAAAAGCTTTTGAGAAATAGAGAAAGTCCGCGGGCTCAGGATAAAGCTCACCTGGTGACTAATATAGCCACGTCGTGGTGATGTGGATCACTTTCATCGGCGGGGTTCACGAGTTTCTGCCACTTGCAGAACTTTTTGAGAATTTCTTCCGTGGCGTCAACGCTAGTCGGTTTCTCGTCAGCTTCATCGTCTATTTGAACCTGGAAAACGAAATACTCCTTCAAGTCGAAGAGCGACCGATTCGGTGGCAGCATTCGCCAATCCTCGGGTATTCCATCGATTGATTGATTGATCGATCGATCGAGCGACAAGTCATCGACGCGACGCGCCTCTGTGCGAGAAAAATACACGGGGTCCATCGATTGACACACCCGACGACTGATACGGAACGCCCATAAACTCAGTCCTCATGCTACGAATCTCTTCTCTCGCATTCGCGAGTGTCTGAATGCTGGCAAGACCCGCCCGTTCGAAGCTTGTGGGTCACGAGTAGCAACGAAAAGTGGAATTTCCCGCTGTGCCGGTGAATTAATGCTTCGAGCAATTGTGAGCACAGAAAGCGCTTGCTCTAAATCACTCGGAAGAGTTCCCGAGTGTTTTCAGCGCTACGCCGTTCGCTACGAAAGCGAAGAAAATTCATTGCGCACCGTTTGTTCGCATATTTGGATTTCCCGACGCAATTCCGTGCTTATTTCTGGTTTTTTTGCCGCTGGCAGATTCTTGACGAAGGATGGGATGCGGAGGAAATCCCGGAGGCGGCTGACTGCCATGACGGAGTCAGACTCTCCGCCACGGTTCTGACTTGCGATTCATGTTGATTCATCATAACAAACGGACTAGTGTCAGAAGCTTCCGACGCCACGGGCTTGTGCCAATTAGGACATGCGGTTCTGCAGACGGATTCCAAGATGTGCTCGCTCGGAAGCTTCGTCCCAGCCTTCAAGAACGGATCATGCGCTCGGCGCTGATTGACGGGACACGCCCTTGAGCCTGATCTGATTCTGGGTTCCCATAATCCGAATCGCGGCTCGTGTTACCCCTCCTTCGGGAAGCCGACGTCCGTCCGCTCGGAGAGGCTCTTGTGGAGCAGCCAAAAGCATATACAACGAGTGCGTCAATCTGGGAGACCGCGGTCGGAATTTCAGCGTTCCGAGGCGTTACAATCACGTCCGAGGGGGAGTTCATGCCGACCAACTCGAAATTTGGGTCAGAATTCAGGGCGCTGTATCTGTTTGCGCCGAAAGTGTTGTGATGCTGTCAGACCGGTGGGCACTTCGACCTACGGATTGAATTACATTATCTGATATCGCGCTCGATCGATTCGAGGCCGATCCTTACCTTCTGCTCCTCGGTTTCGAGTACCATAATCCGGATCACAACAACATTTATTGCATTGCCAATGCTAGCGTCGTGGTACAGCGTCGACACCTGCAACGAAACGATTCTTGACGAATCTGCTTTGGTATTTCCCGCGCCCGCCCCTCTGAACGCATCCCTCCCAATGGAACTCCTCCACGGCTCCCTCGCTTTCCTCCTCCGACATTGAATTCACAGCCGTAGTGTGAATCCTCCATACAGATCGAGGAATTCCCCTTGATGAAAGCGTACGCTTTTAGAGAGACGGGGAACTCTCAAAAAGCGTGAGGCTCTTTTGATCCGATGTGAACAATTCCTCCTTTTCTCACTGGGTCCGTCCGTCTTTCTGCCCGCCCGACCGACCGTTGGCTTACCGAGGAATTTCGATGGAAAGCGCTTGATTCGCTGTTGAAGGCGTGACGGACCGAATTCCCCCTCGGCTATTATCGACGAAACGACGCCGAGCGGAAGAATCGGGGATCGAGGGGGAATCTCTTCGGGAATTCCCATTCGCTGACCGATCTGCTCATCTCCGTCGTAACAACAAAAGCCGATAATGTCTTCATGGGGGTCAGAGAGAGTAGTTGCTGTACAACACGGATATACCTAGAGAGCCACTGCCGGAGATCCCCGACCGACGAAAGGACTTTCAGCGCTCAGTAGCTCATCGGACGCCTCTTGGCGAGCTGGTGTCTCGTGAGTCTGTCTCCGAAGTTGACGCCGACGACGGCTACCGCGACAAGCTCCTCACAACCACTCGAAGAAGGAGAGTTCGTCGATGATTTCGAGGAATTCGGCGAATGGTCGGAATTCTCGGAATCCCTCAGCGGACGGCGGACCAGCGAGCTACGCCATCATAACTCATCTGGCCAAACGCGTTTTCCTCTGTTGTTGAGGGAGCTTCAAGCTTCGCAAGCCAAACCAAAATCGTCGGCTATTCGTGCGACGAGCCGAACCCTTCAAACGACCCCCCTGCTCGAAGAGCCCCACGCGTACATGCTTAACGGAACGTCACATCGTTCCTGTGCTCCTCTATTCACAGGATATCTGCGTGGGATGACCTGCGCATTCCGCCTGCAAACGCCGCGTCGGTCGAACCTTGTCAATCGGGATTTACCGAGTCGTATCGACCACGGTTGGCATTCCCGTGATTAGGGAGAGGCGCTCCGCGTCTCCCCAGGATTAGAAACTCGTAAATACCGCTCTGGAATGATCCCTGAAGGCCTCTCGTAGTCTTCAGACTCGGACAGAAACGCGAACCGGAATCTGGTTGTTCTTTTGAGACTTGTGAGAATTTACCCTATCACCTAGGGAGCGGATGACCAAACCCTATCATGGAGTATCCCATTTCCCCTGATTCAATAATGGTTCTCACGTGGTTCCCGAGGACTCCGGACGCGAGCGAACGGCCATCCCGTGAGCGAGCGCTTCTCGCTTTTCCTAACAGTCTTTCAAAACGTCTCAGCAATCATCGGATGAGGCTGTCAACATAACTCGCAAGCACTCCGTTTTGGTCACCGTAGCGTTTCCGGTCGCGCATCGATCGAAGCCGGAACGAAACCCAGTCTGTCGAGCTCCTTTCAAAAATCGATGCGCCCTACACATTAATATGAACTTTGGGACTGATATCAAACTCAGTCCGAGCGACCGACCGACGATTATTTTAGTGTGCCTGACCGGGGCATCAGCGACTTGGAGCTGTTCAGAGATGAACAGAATCACCAACGAGAGCGAACAAGGAACAGTAAGAACTGCGGCGGTGGTTGCGACCGCCTTGTGGCCCTGATTAAAGGATTCCCTCAGGACACGACCCTCAGCTAGCGCATCTAATTTCCGACCTTGTTCTCCCGTGGCCCTGACAACAGCCAGTTAGTTACACACAAACACACCCTTCTTGTCCCTCAGTCATCTCCCTTTGTCCTCGGTCAGCCAGCACTCGACTAATTCAGTCGTCGCCGGGGAACGACCATTTCTCGAAGTCGATCACCATCGGGAGACGAATGGTCAGAGCCGCGGATAGCGGAAACCTAAACGTATTTTGCGGCTATCCTCGTAATTCGTGATATGGTGTCGTCACATCTTTGGCGAGCTCTACTACTTCCCACGTGATGGTATTTGTCGATTGAACTAAAGAAAGAAGCGAGAGCGCCAATCTCAACAGGGAAGGACCGGCCGCCGCCGCTGCTGCCTCTGTCGTCGTCGTCGCCGTATATCGAGTCGTCGAGCAACAGGGCTAAAGCGGGGTCCGGCGTTCTACAAGCTATCCATATGGGAGCTGGATTGCCGACTGACCAGCTAGGTGGCCAGCCGGCAATGTATGCAATATCGATCGTCGTGAACAGCAAGCCTTCCGACATACGAGGCCGCCCCAGGCGAAGGCAGCGATGTTTCTCAGTGACATACGTCAATAACTCACAGCCTGAGCCTACAACGTGGCAAGGTGAGCGGCGCGGCCGTCCGCACAGCTTGCCGGCCGGCGAGAAACCTCGTCCGCTTGAGACCTCCTCGCTCTATCCCGCCGGTGATCCTGGTACGGAGCGCTGGGGCTGACGAGTGTGCGAGGGAACGTCTTGCACGTTGGTCCGGAAGTGAGTCGAAACTGACCGGAAGCGTCGTTCGACGGGAAGCGTAGAATTTAGCCCGTTTTAAATTTTGCCCCGAATTACGACCCGCGTAATGGTTATTACTGAACATTGTACGCAGGGGTTGCGGCGCATACGAGAAACGACCCGCGAGGCCGGACGACAAGTTCCTGAGCGGACAAAAACCTCGTGTGTACGCCAGACGTCGCCGTTGACGTGCAGCTGAGCTGAACACATTTCTTTTCTCAGTGAGCTCACTCCGAGGCTCGCGGACTCTTCTTCCGCCGACTGCGGGCGCTACTTCGTTCAAGCGAGTCGGATCCCTGGAGAATGGATCGCCGCCTCCGGGATTCTTGCTTTGACTCGAGGGTAGTCCTCGCCTATTTACGTCTGCCTCATCGGTCTTATTCCAGATCGAAGACGGACGCGCTCCGATTCGAGCGTTTTTTTCTCATCTCTTGCTGGCTCAGTATTCACAATGACACGAGATCTCCATACGGCTCAAATCATGTGCACCTTCCCCTTGAAAAACCATATTTTGATTGCATTACACCATCTTGCTCTCCTCGATCTCGTCAGTCTCTAACAGTGGGTGTTCTGGATATTGCAGCGATACGAGGTATATGTATGTACATCACCAAAGAGCATCAATCCGCGGTTCATCCCCATCAGTCCATTATAGGGCACCTCGGATGCCAGCAAACGACCCCGTCGATAAAAAATGCCGGCGATCCTCGTGACCTGGCTTGTGATGGTAGCCCGAGAAGGATGGAGGAATCCGTTTATTTGCGCTAATGAGGAGCACGTTAACACGACCTCTCGGAATTCAGTCGATAATTGCTTGCTCTTCGTGTACAGGATCATGCACAGAATTATCAAGCTTCGATGCTCGTTCGATAATATCACCTGTCATCGGGAGCTCCGTCCGATACTGCACGGCACATCTGCGGCCCTCCTCTCCGAAAGCTCCAGAAGGGAGCCGGTTATCATCATAACATAGGCCGGGAACTTCTTCTGAGGGTCGCACTTCCAATACGAAATCGTATCGGACGATTACGAATGATGATGCTCAGAAATCTACAGCTAGTCAACAGGGAGGAGAAACTCGATCTCAAAGGAATGGTCTGCATTCGAATCTCAGCTTCCGGGGCGGTCGGCCTCGGCACTTGGTAGAGTTCCCCGAGGACCGGATGCCAGACAATGCGGATCATCTGAGCTCTTCTGGGGCTGGAAGTCGGAGGATGATTAGCATGGAGATCATCCGCGATGTCGTCTCGTGCTTCAATGCCAATGGGCGAGCGCTACGTCTGAAAGCTCGCATCATGACTTCCGCTCGGAAACGAATGAATTGGAGAGGAAGGAAGACGCAGTGGTGTGCTATTCTTCTCACCGTGTGCATAGCTGAACCTTCAACTCGATGGGTCATGTCATAAGAGACGACAGGACCTGAGACACCGAAGGCCCGCTGTCATTACGAATGGTAGCATTTTTGCAACCATAATTCGCCGCTCAGCTGGCTCACATTGTCTCTTCCGAGGAAACCGAGAGCACTATAGCTCAGAATACATTTGCTCTGACAGTTTAGCTCGCTTCCCCCTCTGCAAGGCTGCCTCCAGCTCAGTCCGCTAGCTCGCTGGAGGGTACGAGGACATTGTGGCAGGGGGCGTGGCTCGATTGAGCAACAAGGAACCAACAACATGGATCCCACCCACCACTTTAAGTGGGAGGATGCTCTCGGACCTCGCTTATACCACAGGTTTGTCCCATCGTTTGTCTGTCCAAGGGTCGTCGGATGAACGTCGACAGCCGGAGAGCGCCAGCAAACAGAAGACCGGACCTTCGCGGGAAATTCATCGAACTGCAACTGCTGGGTCAAACACAGAAGTCACGAAGCACCTCGCGGAGGATGCAACTCGTCGCAACGGTGAAATTTTTCCCGCGATGGTCTATGCACGCAGGCAGGCTGGCAGGCATTCATCGCACCCTCTGACCTCTGACTAGAATTCGATCTCCCGCCGTCGACAAACGCTCTGACAAAGCAATGTTACCGCAGTGAGTACAAGGTTTGTTGCGAGGGGATCTCTGCGGCAGGTATATCATCAAGGTCTCGGTGGACTATCTCACCTCCATTCGCTCTCGTGGGGCAGAGCTCGTGAATCGCTCTCATTGCTTTTTATTTATTCGTAGGAATCGAAAAACATGCTCTCGATGAAGCACTCGGCGTTCTTCCGGGTTCGCGAACGAGATTTTAGTCACCAGTGATTCCTGTGGGTTGGGGGTCCGACAAGGTCAACCAATGAGGAAGTTTGGATGAGAATCAATCTTATTTCCCTCAACAATCTCGGAGGTTCCAAAAGATTCCCGAACAGATATTCAGAGGACATGTCCTCTTACCCTAATTCTATCGGTCTGGTCCTGTCGTAGCCAGAGCCGTGCTTTCCAAGTCTATCGAGGGACTCGTCCATAACTCACCATGTTGAGGACCGTCAGTAGGTAGGTTTCCATATCCTCGTTCTTGTAATACTCGAGCATCGTCCTATCGGCGACCACGAGCGTTTCGACATTTCTCTCGATGCTGACGCTGCGTTTTCTGCGCCGTCTTGGCTTGGGCTGCTCGCGACGTAGATGCCGCTCGTATTGGACGCGACGCTGGTAGCCAGCTTGAAAGTGTTCTGAAACAGACGTTGGT